>NC_056725.1:577724568-577782068 GCF_019279795.1 Protopterus annectens
CTGTTGTGGTGCTACTTCACAAAGATGGACCACAACACCGATCCTGAAAATTGCAAATACATTAACCTGACAAGTCTCTTCTGCAAAGCCATGGGCTATATCATAAATGACCTAATTAACTATGATATCAAAAATCTTATAAGGCTTCATGTTCTACAGTTCAGATCTGTTCTTTGACAGAGTAACACAAGCTGTGGAGAGTGGTCACGTTATCCATATAGCACACCATGGCTTAATTAAAGTTGTATGGATCATGCTACATGCTAACATAATGAATAAACTGAATGCAATTTAAATGCTTCCCTATGTAGTTAGGTGGATAGCAAATTAGGTGAGAAACAGAACCCACATAGTAAAAATGGCAGGTGAGTCCTCAGAAAACATGAAGACCAATGGTGTCCCACAGGGTTTCCTCCTGGAATCCCTGCTATTTGACATCTGTTTTGCAGTTCTTCAAATTACAAATGGTGATCTCTAGCTAATCAAGTTTGCAAATGACTGAATACTTGGTGTCATCCTCATGTCCTCCTCTGATACAAAGAAGCTCCAACTGGAGCTTACACATATCAACACCTGGTGCTAAATGGGTTACAACTAAGTGATTAAAAAGTGTGATACTATTGCATTTAGTAAACAATGCCTTCATCCATCTTATGGAATAGACATTGCCCCATTTCAAAATGAAAGTGCTATGAAAGACTTTGGAAAAATGGTAGATAATTCCACTGTCTTTGATCATCATGCTGGAACAGTGGTTAGGAAACTCTTTTATTCCAAGCAACTGATTGCAAAAGGTATTTCATCTAGATGTCAAGAAGAGAGGTAAGAAGCATTGTCCCATTAGTTAGTATCCCACTGACTCCTTAAGACTTATCTGTACTTTGTCTTTTTGCCCATTAGTAATCCAGTATTCCAAGAGCTCTTATATTTCCACAAATCAAAGATTCCTGTGAGCACTAGAATCAGGGATCTAAACCTTCTTCAGCAAAGAGTGATAGATTCATCACATAATGCTCTGCCTTCTCTGGAACAAACATCTTCTCCATGTTAAGCAATGTGACACACTTTCTTTCTTTAAAAAAGGAGTTAGACAGCTGGATGGGTATCCAGAAATTCATCTCTGATATGACTTGGCCTGTTACTCCTTGAAAAAAGTGGTAAAGTCTAACAGTGGGTAATGGCAAGGTATAAATGTCAATTGGGCCTAGCTACATTGTACTTTCTATGACTCTGCAATAGATTTTCTAAATAGCAAATATTTTTTATAGCAAAACTGGCTCTTAAAATAGGTGCAAAAATGGGATGTGGTTGATGAAACAAAATGCCTCATATTCACAAAAGAAATGTCTGATGTTAGCATACAGCACTCTTCTAATGCTTGGATACATCTGGTGGCACATTACAGTATATTTGAAACTAGAAACACCCAGCTCTCGAATGCACCAAATAAACCAAATTCGGACACGTAGAACTAGCACTTTCAATCACTTTTTAACGCTGTGATCTTCTTCAGAAACAAAAAATACAAAGCCCACGCTTCCTTTTATATTAAAATAATTGACTAAAACAGGAAATGACATATTAATTGATGTTAAAATAAATAAATGACATTTTATGTCTATTTAAACAATTGTATTAAAAACTTGTGTATGTAATCACTATATATTCATTCATAAATAAATATAACGAGTTATTTTCAACAATAAAATAGGTATTTTTAACCTATCTATACAATAGGAAACATTTTAAACTGATGACTTCATTTAAACCTGGGGCTCTGTCTGCACCCAGTAACAATTGCCAAAAGGCTTCTTTGCATTCTAATATATTATTTAAATCATCAGCAAATAATGCTTTTTCTACATTATCCAGGATAAAAAACTCAAACTTCTTAAATTCATTGTATATCATAGCATACCTTGATAATGCATTAATTCTATCCTTCTTCTTTATTGCCAAACAATGCTCATATATCCTACGTTTAAGACATCTTTTAGTTTAAAATTTAAACCCAGTTTAAAATGTTTCCTATTGTATAGACAGGTTAAAAATACCTATTTTATTGTTGAAAATAACTTGTTATATTTATTTATGAATGAGTATATAGTGATCACATACACAAGTTTTTAATACAATTGTTTAAATAGACATAAAATGTCATTTATTTATTTTAACATCAATTACCATGTCATTTCCTGTTTTAGTCAATTATGTTACTATAAAAGGAAGGGTGGGCTTTGTATTTTTTGTTTCTGAAGAAGATCACAGCATTAAAAAGTGATTGAAAGCGGTAGTTCTACGTGTCCGAATTTGGTTTATTTGGTGCATTCGTGAGCTGGGTGTTTCTAGTTTCAAGTGTTTTGTTTTGGTTTTTCTACATGGCTTTGGATTACATTACAGTATATCCTTGAGGCCTGGAGTCAGTTATTCAGGGTGTGTACCATGTTACACAGTATGGAAGCATGTAAGCAGCTAGGATGTAGAAGCAGTGTAGTAGTACCCGAGAAGCCTGATGCAGCAGAGGGTGATGGGCTGGGTTCAGAGCTGTTGTTGGAGCTGGCTATAGTAATACCTTATACAAGACAGAGACGTGCACAGTGCACTGCAGAACTGTCAAAAATGGCATCTGGTCAATGGCTGTGGGCATAACAATGGTGACAGAGAACAAAATGATGCCTGCATTAACACATACATGGTATACATTACACTGCACTGACTTACCAGGGTGCCATTCATGCATTATATTACACACACAGTCAAGAAGGGTGGGCAGGGCACAGCCATCAGTGGAAGAGGCACAGTGACTGGTAACAGCAACATTGCCACAGGTGTAAGAGTCATGGGAGATGGCTGGGTAGCCACACAGATGGATAGCAGGTGGGGGGGAGTCAGGAATGACATCTTACACTGCTAAGGCAGACCTTCCATGTCATGAACATTGGTCAGATGCTCCTTGTTGTCCTGCTGTATCAGGCCTGGATGTGCCCTCTGCAAGAGATGGTTTAGCACCTCTGGAGCATGTACAGGAACCCTGATCTGGGGAGGCAATAAATGGATGGCATCCACAACTACTAGGATGGTCTCTCTGCTTGCACTACAGGTCATTCTGTAACTCTTACAGAAGTTGTGTGTCCTCACAGAAGCTACACATCATGCTTAGCATACATGGTGTAGTATGAATTACAGCTGTCTATGCCTGGATCACTGAATTGCACATCTGCTGCTTGATGAAAGTGTGGTAACCTGGCCAAGAACTGACCAAGAGTTATGAGTTATAGCAGCAATAGTCATCTACATACATCTGTCATATAGTGATTATACACACATCAACAGTAGTACAGCTGATGATGGATACAATCCATGGTTATCACTTCCACATAGATGGATGGAGCTTATATGAATACAACATCCACTGATAAGCTCAGATTAACACCTGAGGTTTGACCTCATACATGCCTGATGTGTGTGTGTGTGTGTGTGTGTGTGTGTGTGTGTGTGTGTGTGTATGTGCATGAGCATCCTTTGGAGATCTCCTATATGTCAACACTGTCCCCCTCCCTCCATTTGGTCATCAAAATACGTGTTTGCTATCTTACTGTGATTATTCCCCCCTACCCCATCCTGACAGCAATATGAATGTTGCCTCTGCCCACCTTCTTGCAGTGCTGTACTGATGGCCAGTGGTGCTATGCTCATTCTCTGCCTCTTACCTTCCTCTCTACACATGACAATGTTGTGATATATGCACAGGAGTCATTCTTCTGTATCATGTCTTGCAAACTGTATGTATAGTACACAGTGCACCTCTCCCAAATAGACAGTAACGTGACATGCCCTTGAGCTATGTTCACTGTGAGTTGAGTCCCCCAGCTGGACAGTAAACTGTCGCTCCTTTGTGCTATGTTGTCTGTAAGGGTGAGCATCCCCAAACAGTGATCTATCATGCCCTTGTGCTATGATCAATGTGAGTTTCAGCCCCCTATCCTCTCAGCTTGACACCAACCTGTCATGCCACGGTGCTCAGTTCTCTTTTAAGACGAGTTTCTCCCACCTAGATAGTAGCCTGCCATACCCTTATGTGATGTCTGTTCATGCAGTGCACTCTTTCCTATCTGTTTCTATTGCATGCATGCATGTGTTTTTACACTACCAGTTGCCCTATCCCTTTTCACTTTGCCTGTATCACAGTACAAGCTCTTCTCTCTGAACTCTGAATCCAGGCTTGCTACTCATAATATGATATGGTGACCCATCATTCTATTGTACTGTAACAGATGTCATAGCTGATTGAGTATGATAATGAGGTTACTCACTGCAATTGTTTCTGAATCATTGCTAAAATGTATTCTGCCATCACACCAAATCAGTGCTACAATGTGTGTCCCTGGAAATGCCCAGGCTGGGGGGGGGGGATTCTGTAGACTATACTTGTACACTGGCAGTACAAATCCCATAGTGATAGCTCTCTACACTAGTAATATTTTATATTGCACACCATTGCTACTCAACGATGTAAGTCACATGGTGTCTATAACATGTGACCATATACCTAGGGCTACAGTTTTACTTGTCTTTCTGACCTATTGTGCATAGCCTATTAATTTGCTGGGTTTAGCACAATTCTCCAAGCTGGTGAAGACAGGAGTCTAAGATATGCATATTATATACATTTATATATATATGGGTCTACTTCACATGGTCAACAGTTCATTTGATCGACTTTTATTTGGTCGACAATTCATTTGATCGACAAGCAGTTATATGTGGGGGGCTGTGCCCCCCACCCCCCCCAACTATATATATATCAACTCCAGGGTCGCACAACATTGGGGAGGGGGGAAAATCTGCCTGTCGACCATATGAATTGTCGACCAAATAAAAGTCGATCAAATGAACTGTCGACCATGTGAAGGGACCCATATATATATATATATATATATATATATATATATATATATATATATATATATATAGATACACACACGCACACATGGATCTACTTTCAATGAAAGAAAGTATGATCCACCAAATTTAACTTACCCTACCTTAATTCACCAAAATGCCACTTAAACAAACCAAAGGACTGCCAAATACCTTTCACAGGGAAAGGAACCACTTGACCACCAATGAAACCAAGCAAAACTGAAAACAACTAAGCCCACCCCCCTACTTAAATATACCAACTCCAAGATAGCCTACATGGGGAGAGGGCACAGTTCATCATGGTGGTCAAGTGGTAAATTAAATTCGGTGGATCATACTTACTGTCATTGAAAGTAAATCCATACAAATACACACACACACATACACAAACACACACACACACACACACACACACACACACACACACACACACACACATACATATATATATATATATATATATATATATATATATATATATATATATATATATAGTTCCCTATCAAAAGCCTGAAACACTATAAGCTTGAAAATCAAAATCCTGAAACCAAAAGCCTGAAAATTCAAAATCCCGAAAACCCAAAATCCTGAAACTCAAAATCCTGAAAACACAAAATGGACATACTGACGTCATTGTGGCTTTGCTATTGTTAGCCCTGTGGTGTTAGGTCATGCGTTGGGTTCAGGTGAGTGTCTTGATTGGTTTTATGTTAGGGTTAGGCGGTTTAAGTGAGTTAGGGTTAGGGCGCAGATTAGGCATGTATGCAATAGTGACAAATATTGGGGTTAGGGGCGGTTTAAGTGAGTTAGGGTTAGGGCGCAGGTCAGGTGAGTGTGCGATATTGACAGACCTTAGGGTTAGGGTTAGGGTCAGGGTCAGTTGGTAGATATTAGTGTCTTTATAGTGACATATTAGCATTATTTGTGTTTTCAGGATTTTGAGTATCAGGATTTTGGGTTTTCGGGATTTTGAATTTTCAGGCTTTTGGTTTCAGGATTTTGATTTTCAAGCTTATAGTGTTTCAGGCTTCTGATAGGGAATATATATATATATATATATATATATATATATATATATATATATATATCTATATATACACACACACACTATATATATATATATATATATATATATATATATATATATATATATATATATATATACTGACTAAATTTTAAAATCACATGGTAGGTTATAATTTGATGCATTTCTGCAGTTAGGATACTATCTTATTTTGTTAGTCATTTTTGAATATTAGCAAAAAAGGATTGCAGTCCAGTAGAAACTACCTTTGAACAGTTTTCTGAATAAGATAGCATTGATCTTTTCTCTGACTACTTACACCATGAAAACAAATTACTCCTCCAAAAAAGATACCACACTGAAAAAAATAGAACATGTAAATATTTAATTTAGATATCTGCTATTTAAGTGTTTTGTTTACATGTTGTTTTACTTTTCTGCAAATAAATAGATTATTTCAAACCAGCTATGTTTAGGAAAATAATATGCATATGTTTTCTTTAACACATAGCTTATGACTGCATATGAACTAATATTAACGTGTGTATCATTTACTGGTGTGAGTCTGAGCATGATCTGAGAAATAAAAGCTTCAGTGGCATACAAATGTTGTTTGTTCATAATTTGGTAATGCATAGATGTATTCTGACAGATATGCAAATACAATGAACACAGGCTTGTATAAAGAATAAAACTATGAAACAACTTTCATTGGCACTAAATTAGTTGCTTGGCTTGACATGATTTTAAAACTCTGTTACTATTAACTAATCTTCCTTACAGAATGGTTAATAATCCAAATGGTCCATTAAAACGTAGGGCATGATGTGGTCTGGAGCCATGGCACACTGTTTTTTACTTACCCTAAGTATCTCCATATAATTTGCATAATTGATGATTAATTTTTGCAGATCAGCTTTAAATGCTGTTTTGGAATACATACTGTGTGACAGTGATAGGATGAAAACTAACCACAAGGAAATGTGTTTGCTATTTGCATAGATGGCCAGCATAAAAGCCATCTAAATAATTCCAGAAAAAATTGGGTAGCTCAATGCCAAACAGCAAATTCCACATCTTCATTGTCAGTGTTTTTCCTTGCATAAAAGTTGTCATTTTTATCTTGGTTCATTATATAAGAAAGCAGAAATAACTGCAGTTCCAGCAGCAGGTGCCACATAAACAGCAAGACCCTTGTCAACAGGCGTCTGTGACTCCGCTCTGATTAGTAGTACTTGATGTTCATGTCTCAGTGGCCCTGTATATTCAAGTCTGCATGCTTACATATTCTAAATTAGGGCTTCCTGATAGAAAGTTGTACCATTTAAAGGTATGCACCCCATTAAATTACTCTTTGATGTTCTTTAATCACATATCAAGGCAAAATGTGAAATCTGTTATTCCACTTTGCATATGTATGCAGTTTAATCGTCAGAATAAAAAAGTTTTAATAGTTTGTCAAACATAACTGCAGTGTGGTTATCAATGTAGCAAAGTATTTTTATGGATGAACGGTACATAATTTCAGATCAGTGAAGTCAGTAGTCCAACCCCTAAGCAAATGCATTAGGTGTTTCCAAAGGTTTCATTTATGTGTCAACTATCCCTATTTTGAAGGAGCATTCCTATTTTCAAGCCTGATTTATTCTTGTAGAGGATGCTCCTAGTTTTGGAGATATGTTCTTATTTCAGGCTTAAATTGCCCCTTCACACAATTTTCTAAATTCACCTAATCACATGATTTTTGCAGCTGCTAGTATGTAGAAATCCAAACTACATACTAACACACTAGTAGCACCAATAATTTTTAGAAAGAGAAGCGATGTTGTACCCTCTCAGAGAAGCCAAAATAAATTACCTTGTATGGTAGAATTTTGCAATATAGTTCATGAACATCTACAGATATCCATTTGATAACATGCTTATATTTTTCCATCATTTTATCACTCTGTTTTTTAAACACATATTTCTGAGTTGTATCTCACATTATTACTAGAATCAAAAAGACTTATGTGCTATTTGGTATTCAAATTGTATGTTAATTAAATTCCCAGATTTTTAGCTGGATGTAAGTACATTTCAAGGCCCTTTGGTCCTATTCACAATGTCTGCAGGTTGAGCTGTATGCAGTAGTCATTGACATGATACATACTGAAACTGGTTTGCATTCCTTTCCTAATTACATGTTATATCATCTTTCTCACAATGTAGCAGAACTCAACCTGTTGAGTTTTTTGGATAATCTAATTTAGTTAAAGCCTTTTTTCTAGCAGAATTCATTGCAGTAGTTGTCCGGAATTCACAGGACATCTAGTGTGGGTGCAGGTAGTTTGAACAGCAGAAATCAAGTTCTTCAAACTTTGTTTCTGAGTGATAAGGCATTTTACTACCAACATGAAACAACAGTAGAAGCATGGAATGTAAGTTAACTTCCAAACCGTTAGCATATGACAAAATAGTATTACCAGACATTATAAAACCTGTTTACTGCAGATATTTCAGAATTAACTGTTTGACCATCTTTTATTCAAGTTACCGAAGAAGATATTTAGTTAGTAATCTTTTCCAAAGCCTAAAGATGAAAACCAGCATCTGCTTGCAAACTGTCACAGACTGTTGACTGTTGCTTTTATCCCTGGTACTGTCCCCAGCTGTGAAATATGACAGAGCAATTGATGGTGACAATGAGGAGGAAATTGTGCATGCAAAAAAGGGGGTAGGCAGCTTAATACTCACTCATAGCCATAGAGCTGCAGCCTGAACACTGTTTTCAATATCAGTAGTAATATAAACATTTTTCTCCCATGACAGCTACAGAACGATACCAGACCGCAGTATTACAGATTACTGGTACAAATGGAAATGTTCAAGAAAAAAAGTTCCAGGTATCAGAAACAAAGGACTGACTAAAACAGAAATGCAAAACATATGTGGCTATTGTTTTCACAATGACTTTGGTTTGCTTCTGGTCTTCTCATTTTAGGTTTTTCTGCATTTTGAAAGATTCTCAGGTATAAAATTTTCTGCTGGGAGACATGTCTTGTTGACATTCCCTTGAATTTTAACATTACCATATCAACATGAGTATAATATCTGCATGACTGAGACTGCACTTTGTTCCTCTGAGGAGGTGAGATGATAAATCTTTAGGACTGGATATTGTAACTTTGATGAAGAAAGGAAGCACAAATTCTTCTGCTTGTGTTTAGGCATGAAGAGGGCAAAAAAACTTCAGTATCCAAACTTCATAATGACTCCATCACTTTTAGTTTAGTCTGTCTGATAGTGACCATGAAAAACCTCAGTATCCTCAGTGTCCTTTTACTTTCACACTGTTCAGCAATTAAAGTTACTGCAATAGGAAGCAATGCAGTAAAGTTGGAACTATGTGTTTTCTTCCATAATGTCACACTCACCACAAATGTACCACTGAAGGGAAATGTTTAAGAAAAAATATATACCCAACCAAGTATTTCAAGAAATATGTAATCATAAACCACGATAAATGCATTTTAAAAATTACATTCTAATATTCTATTTACATAAATATTATACATGTGCATAGCTATACTGGTAACTGTAATATTATAATGAATATGATACTTATTTTACACGTTTTCAAACAAGGTTATTGCACATAACTTTTTCTATCTACACTAATTCAGTTAATCATTTCTTGATAACCTACACAATTCATTTCAATGTTCCAAGGAATTAATGGGTACGAGACAATAAAACTAAACTTGAAACAGATGCAGGACCACTACAGGAGACATAGACATACAGTTCACACACACACACACACACACACACACACACACACACACACACACACACACACACACACACACACACACACACACACGCACACACAGGAACCTCTGTGGACATTCCAATTGTTGAATGTGCCTGGTTAGGTACATACCAATGTGAACTCAATGATAGGTTTGCTGTATGTTGAATACAGCGGAACAATGACCTCCTTGGACCTAGGTGGCATACCTTTGTTTATTTGTTACACAACATAGAATGATTTCATCACTACTGTACACATTTGATGATCAAAGGCCAGATTATTGTTCTTTGTGCCCCCAAGTCCCTGATTACTACTTGGTTGACTCTTAGATGTGTGCTGTCAATATGATAGTTACCAGGGATGGATGACTTCCAAAATGATATTAATATGCATTTATTGTCCTTTAAGTCTAGTCCGTGGCTCTGACTCAAGTTTTTTTTGTCTGTGTCAGCCCTTTCTGGAGCTAGAAACATTAATGTCAGTGGGGAGATTCTATGACTACTCTTAATTTCTAATTGTCTGCAAATTTGGTTATTCAGAGGCTCTTGCCATTGGTCTTGAGTTCAGGGATGTAAATAACAAACAGGACTGGTCCCAGGACAGATTCCAGAGGGACTGTGCTTGTGACTGGCCTCTTTGTAGAGGTGGACTCCCCAATTCTATCTTCCTGGGTCCTGTCTGTGGTCTAGCTGGCTATCCGTTGTGTGACATAAGAGTTTATATCTACTCTCTTGAGTTTGCCAAAGCTCAAGTATTGTGTCAAATGCCTTGACCAGGTCAAGGTAGGTAGTTTGAAACATTTTCCCCTTATCCATTGCTTTGCTGACTTTCTCAAAATTGTCCACCTGGTTGAGTAGGCATGACCTGCTTTTGTTGAAAACAGATTGGGTTGGTTCCAGCATATGGAGGTTTCCTATGCCAATATTGATCATTTCCATGATAATTGTACCATGGCTTTACATATGAGAACAGTGAAACCTATGGGACTTTAACTTCCAGAGTCTGTAGATGGCCCATCTTTATGCAGTGGGATGACTGTTGCTGTCTTCCATTCATTAGGAATTAAGTTTTTTTTTGAGACTACAGTTAAACACCATTTCTAGAGGGCCTGATACATCAATTTTCATGCTATTTAGAAGGCATCCTGCATTTTGTTTGGATAAATTGATGCAGTGTTCTTGGCTTTAGATAGAGCACTGAGGATCTGTTCACTAGTGATAGTAGGGAGAGTTATACTTGATGACGTTTTCTGAGTGGAGCTTGAGGAAGTGTGAGATGTAAAGTTAAAGGTGAATTTGTCTTCAAGTAGGTTTGTTATATCTTCTGGCTCAGTATAGGTGGCTCCATTAACAATGAGCTTTGCACACAACTATGTATTCCCTTTGAAGTTGCAGATATAGCTAAAGAATGGCTTGTAGCTGTCCTTGGCCTGGGAGGACAAATTTACTTCAAATTTGGCTTTGGTAGACTTTATTTTCCCTTTAAGTTGTTTGTTTGTTTAGTTTGATGAGAGTATTTTTACCCTACTAGGTGCTACACCTCCTAATTTTGCCATGAGTTTCTTCCTTCTGTTATAGAACATAATGATGTTTTGATCCCACCAGGGTGACTTGTTTCTTGAGTTAGTTCTGTATATATTCCAAGTGGGTACTGTTTCCCTCTATACAAATATTAACATACTTGTATAGGGTTTCAGTGAACTGTTCCATGTACGTTGCAGTGTTCTTAGGGTTTATAGCGACTTTACATTTTGCCAGGTTAATAGTAGGAAGTTAACCTTATAGTAGGTCTTGAACATTCCAGGGTTAGCTGGGTTTCTGGGTTTTATTTTTACGTCAGAGATGACTGTTTTGTGGTCTGGCCTTACCAGAGATGACATTACACTAGGTGGGTGTTGCACTCTCCCATATTAGTGAGGACCTGATCCAGTATGATTGCACCCTTTGTCAGCATATTGACAATATGGTTCAGGTAGTCTGCGTTTATAAAATTCAAGAATCTGTGTGCCTGCACATCTGGTGTCATATATGATTCCCAATTAATAGTGACGTAATTAAAGTCACCAATGAATATGGTATTGGGCTGGATGATAAGTGTGCAGAAGGTGTTTGATTTTAAGAAGATTATACTGAGGTGCCTCAACATATGTGGGTATATGTTTCTGCTTTGTACTGTGTGTGTGATGGATGCAGTGTCTGCACTACTGGCAACCTGATAGACATTAGGAGTACTTTTATCTGAGGGCTTTTCCTCCAGTAACATTGTGTAAATACATCTCTCACATCATTATCATTTTGTTTGAGAATCAGCTGGTTGTCAGTAAACGTGAGGCAATTTCATCATTGGCTTAGGATGCCCATATCCAACAAGCTGGTATGAGAAATATTGGGAAAGTTCATATCCATGGCAACAGGCCCTTTTTTATTGATTAGATGGTTGTGGTGAGAATATAAAGTAATGTCAGGTGTATCTAGGTTAGACTCTGGGAGCAGTGCTTGCCCTGTGTGCAGTTAGGTATTGGTGAAATTTCAAAGGTGCTTTTACAAGAAAATGTCAGCTTAAGAGATCTGCATCTGTACAGGGCACTGCCAAACACTTGAGGGGAAACAAAGTAAACCCTGATGATTTATGGATGAAGTATTTAAGGAGATATTCTGAAGTTAGATTAGACAGCAGCTTATCATGCAGTACTTATTGAAAGGAAATAATTAGCTTGTCAAGAATGATGAAAAGAGGGGATTCACCTGATTGTCTACTGCCTGGCTATTGTTAGTGCTGGTCTCACCACAGTTTCATGCTGCTGGGATTTAATGCTCAGTTGCTTTTTCTCTCTTTAGAAGTGAAACAGTAGGATCAATCCTAAGATGAGAAGCAGGCCACAGGCTCTTTGGTGATCAACAGTGTTGACCCAGATGATGCAGGGTTTTATAGGATTATTGCAGACTTTTGCTGGTAGATTCCTTAAATAGCAACCAAACCAATCAGGAAGGTCCCACACAGACACTCACTGCCCATTCAGAGACTGTCAGGAATCAATGCCCTCTACTCATTTTCTCACCAGGAGCAAAATATAAACACAAAATTCAAGCTGGAACTCTGAAGGAGCTATCAGACTTTCTGGTGATCAGCATTCTTCAGGAAATAATGTCCTAATGCTCTTTCTCTCAACAGAAACAAAAAGGAAACCCTAATCTGAAGATGACTACTGAGAGGCAGATTGTAGGCTTTTCAAAAACTGATAGTCTTGGACTAAATGTTGCAGAGTTAAAATGTAATATGGAAATGGGTTAATAACCTAAGAGCTGCAGAGTGCAGTAAGCAGTTAGATATGAAAGAGGGTGATCTCAAGCTTTAGCTTTATAGTGTCTACTGTGTACAAGCTTTTTATTCTTTTACTAGAGATTAGTTTCCCCTTATTAACATTTCCCATTATGTTTTTCCTCAGTGGCAATAAGATTGAGCAGAATTATTGTTTTTACTGACAATTTTGAATGTCATCTCTG
Organism: Protopterus annectens; assembly: GCF_019279795.1. NCBI lineage: Eukaryota > Metazoa > Chordata > Ceratodontiformes > Protopteridae > Protopterus > Protopterus annectens. The sequence goes on from NC_056725.1 coordinate 577,737,815, forward strand.
AGCCATAGTTGCTATCTACAATATCAGTAAAATACTTTTAAATATTGTTTTTACTTAGAGTTCTGTCATCCCTTTAATTGGAGTGCTTTTCATTCAGATTTATGTACTAGTGGTCTCAATGTTTTACATGTCCAAACATTCATTTTTAAACCTAAGTATTATTCAGTCAACATTTTTAGAACTAATCCCCTGACAGGATTCTGCAGTCTTTACTGCAAGTTTGTCCATTTGTCCTTAAGTCACATACTTTTTCCATATAACACCTATGCTCTCACCTGTTTCAGTCCCAGTTTCCATATCTGCCTTCTTTACATGTCGCAGCTTTCCTTCTGCCTTTATTCTCGATTCTCTCATTATCTCTGCTTTCTCCCTTGGTTTATTTTGTTTATATACTTCTCTCATTTGGGCCACCCTGTCTTCCAATACAATTTGTTTTTGCATTTTTAGTCTGGTCTGAGACTCCCCCTCTCCTTCATTAATTCAATGCTTTTTGTAATTCTGTAGCCAGTTACAAGTTCCTTTTGGGTTAATGAATGATGTTACCATCCCTTGGGCATATACCTTTAATGTGGCAGGGTAAATCATATGCCATTGCACTCTGCGTTCTTTGCAGATTCCGATAGCTGGTCCAAATGTTCCCCTTCTCCATCTTGTTTCATAGTAAAAGTCTTGTTCAGCAAACATCTTCTCCCATCTTACTTGTAGTTTCTTCCCTCATTCCCAGAGACTTTTTAAAAAATCTTTTCTCTGAGCTCAAAAGCCTGTAAAAGGACTATTACTAGCTTTACTCAAAAGCCTGTAAGTGCACTTTTTACCAGTTTTACTCTCACCTTTCTTTGTGGCTCCAGTCTCCTGGCCATGTGGTGCACCCTCTCTGTCTTAATGGCTTCTTCTTCCATCCCTACTCATTGCACAAGTAATTTTACAATTATGCTTTTGCAATATTCCCTCCTCATATTTTTCTGGTATTCCTACCAACTTTAAGTTCTTCCTTCTTGCCCTGTCCTCTATATCAATCACCTTCAGCTCTCGGCAATCTATATTTGCCTCCATTGTATCTGCTCTTGCCTTGAGTTTTTCATTTTCCTCAATCAAGCTTTGCGATATTGTGACATGTTTGTTGAGCCCCTGTTGCACTGATTCCATTCTCTCCTCTTGTGCTCCCGTATTTTCTGCTAAGGTTTTCTTCATTCTTTTTGGTTCCTTCTAAATAGGTAAAAGTGTCACAGGGCCTTTGGCTTGCTCACCATCTCTGTCATCTGCTCTCATATATTTTCCTTCACCTTCCTTACTTGTTGTTTTTCTGGAAACATTTCTGACACCCTTGGTTTGCTGTTTGTGTTTCTAGCTGGGATCTACAATTAGCTTCTCTTTTCTGGCTCTTCTTATACTTTATGATAAAACTATGTCTGTGAAGCTGACAGATATGTCACCTGTCCTGGCTTGGCCTTACCAGAAGTCTGAGTATTAATTACTCGTCTGGCTATTTCACACACCATGTGAGTCTAACAGCTCGAGTCTTCTGAAATTTCTGTATTTTTGTCTTTGTCAGCGTCCAACATGTATCTGGAAGAGATAACTTAAAATTCGTATTTACTTTCTCTTCTATAATAACTTATTCAGTTTTAGTACTCACTTTATCTTATTCAGGGTCTTGGGGAGCAAAACCTATTACAACTACAGCTGTCAGGTAAAGAATCAGTCCTGCATTGGCAGTCAGTCCTTTGCAAAACCCACTGCCTCACAAACACATAATGGGAAATGCAGGCACATACTGAAACATAGACATAAACAGACATACACGCACATACACACACACACACACACACACACACACACACACACACACACACACACACACACACACACACACACACACACACACACACACACACACACACACACACACACACACACACACACACACACACACACACACACACACACACACACACACACACACACACACACACTCTGCAATGATGCCTACTTGGCAGTTTAAAGGATTGCGAGTTCACCAATTAACATACCTCTGGGATGTGGTAGGAATCTGGCAACCTCATTAAAACACAAACAAGATCTCTAGAGTCTCCAAATAGAAAAACACCCTAGCCAAGAAATGAGTCAGACAATCAAACTTTACAGGACAGCAATGCTAACCAATGTATCACTGTGCTCCCTCCCAGCATCATAAACTTATGACCACAACAGTTACATAGAGGGAGAAAGTTTGCCTTGTGCATACTGGTAGCATGAAATCAGTGATACTGTACTTCGTAAATGGAATACTTACTAGCATCTGTTTTTGCACTGACCTCATATATGTATCCTGTTATAATATAGCCCTATCCTTCCATCAAATATTTCTGCACATGCATTTTGTATAGCTTTCAAAATTATACTCAATGACAGATAGAACCCTCCATACAGGTCTACTTAAAGAAAGGAAAATAATCCTGTAGAAATATTTTTTCTCACAGAAACTATAAAACCTGATTCTATAGCGAAACAACCAGTTTAGTTTAGTTTTATTTATTTTGCAGAGCCCCAATATGGAAAGTAAGTAAGTAAATAAAAAATAAAATAATATTATGATTTCAATTGTAATTCTAGAATTTTTATTTGAAATTCCTGACAGAAACTAAAAACTTTTGTTAAAAAAAGCAGTGGTTCAGAATACATTTTAATTTTATCATTTACTCAATTAGGATTGATATTCTTATGGTAAAGCAGGCAGTTTCATTTATCTTCTGCAAACAAGCTTTTTCTTTTAGTCCAAGGTTTGATTCCCACAGTCTATACATAAATAATCTGTGATTCTTAATTACATAATCATACTGATGCTTCTGCATTGGAAATTTGATTGGCTACTGTAAGGTGAACTAATCAAAATGGAAATAAAAACACGTTAACTCGTATGTAGTGAGTTTAGACAGCTTGTAAACTAACAGAAGAAAAAAATAGTAATCACAAAATAATGTACCACTATTTCATACTGTGTTCAACCAAGACTTAATATCTCCAGTTAACTGGCAATGCATAGTCAAACTGCAATTCCTGTCGTATGTTCTAGGACTGTAACTGCAACTGTTGGAACAGTGAGACTTTGTGTGGCTATAGGAAAATCTATACTAACCTGGAAATGTCAGTATCTCAGAGGAGTGCCTCTTATCTGATGTACAGCAATCGCAGATTTAGTACATATAAGTAGAGTGGTGGGGGGTCGCAGGCACCTATATTGGCAAGGTGCATAATTCAAACGTGTAGCAGCAACATTTGCAGTTCACTATCCCATCTAGTTTTATGACTTGCATTATCAAGTCTCAGACTTTCAATAGAGCATTGTCAAACTGTTTAAAATAAAGCTGAGTTTTTGTAAATCTTGCACTGAAGGCACTATTTTCATATGTGTTTGTGTAAGCAAATCTATGTTTATAAGTATGTTTGCTTTCCCATGAAAAATACAGAAGAACACAAGTGACTTAACATGATGTTTGACACATTTGGGCAAAACGATTAAATTAAGTATTTATTTTGCCTAGATAAAGTAATCTCTTGAATCTGTACTGGTTGCCATGTTTTGTTTACTGTTTATAACTACCGTGCTTTTTTAGCCATCATCTGAATGACTGACCAACTCATGTACTTTATTCATCCTTGCAGATTTCTGTACCAGTCATTGACTGATTGAGAGTGAAAAAAGCCACAGATTTATACAGGAAGTCAGTGAAGCCATGAATTAACCACTGTGTTTTCTAAATAAAACAAGTAAGACATTGAATGATGGATGTCAAAGGTACCCGATGCTGCTGTAGCTTGCCCCTGGTTTTATCACACTGGAAATTATGACTCCTGAAACAGAAACATCTGACAGCTTGAGTTGTATAGTTTTACTGTTTTTAAGTATGAGCTCATTGATTCTTCCTTTTGGGACTCTCATTACAACACTGTAAGAGTTCAGGCTCCAAAATGTGATAAAAGCCTCTTTCGAACATTCACCCATGGTGGCAGCAGCCTTCACAACATTTATTTTTGATTGCTCTTTTGGGATTTTATAACTTCGTGGGAGCTTGTGTAGTAAACAAGGCCCTATTCACACTGCCACTTCTCTTAGTAGCTTGCTAAGAATTTATTGCTCTTCTGAACTGTCACCATAATATCAGACAGGCCCACTGTTTCCTCAGTTTGCAAGACATCCTTACCTGCAAGAAGCACTTTGTGGAATGCTATGATCCCATCTTCATTTATAGCTACTAAAACATGAACACTGCTCTTTAGACTGCTGCATTTATCACACATACCCCGGGGAGGGAATAGGTTAGAGCTACAAAAATACTCTTAAAATGTCTTCCTTCAAGCCTGTGTAATGGATAGCTTACTTCAGATAGACTGAATAAAGGGTCTTTCAGACCCATAGCCTCGACAGATGGCTTTCTATGGGTTTGAGATGATTAGAGAAACATTCTGAATTTTTACCATAATCCCATCAGTTTCTCTGTAGCAAAACTGAGCCTAGCTTTGTGGATCAGTTAACATTTTTAATGCAGCATTTCAGAAATCAGCCTGCATTGTATGTTTGCAGCTTGGTGATATAGCAAAATTATAATACTACAAGCAGCATGACAGACTACTTCATTATAACACAAACCTAAGAAAAAAAGAGAAGAGATTAGCATTGTCTCTTGTAGCAACTTCATTTTCCTGAAGGAATGATGCCATCATGCAAGATGATTTGCCTCCCTTTGATTTATAACAAGTCTCAATTAAATGCTTCTTACAAGAAACAAACTTCACTTGCTTTCTTCATTAGCTGTGACTCGATATCAGAGTTATCATTGATTACACCAGAATTAGTTATTAGCAATTAGGAGATATGATACATCTTACCATGTCCACCCCTTATTTAAAAGGTTTCATGCAGCATAGTGTGTGTGTGTGTGTGTGTGTGTGTGTGTGTGTGTGTGTGTGTGTGTGTGTGTGTGTCCATGTGAGAAACATCTATGAGCATGCGTGTGTGTATGCAAGTGTGTGTTTGTGCAGGTAATTGCATGTGTGGGCATGCATATTTGTGTGTGTGTGTGTGTGTGTGTGTGTGTGTGTGTGTGTGTGTGTGTGTGTGTGTGTGTGTGTGTGTGCATGCGTGCGTGTGTGCGCACCTGCGTGTGCATGCCTGTCGTTCTGTCTCTTTCTCTCTCCTTTGTTAAGTGGTGGAGGAGTAGGTACTAATTTCTACTTTATGTCCAAACGACCTGCTTTTCTACCTTATTTTTAATGAAAATGTAGGTGAACCTTCTCATGATTCAATTGGCTTTTCACTTTTCTTTGTAAATACCATATTATTTTAAAACTGTCTTCATGGTACTTTGTAGGGTTGGTAAGGTCCATTCATTGGCATGAGTTCTCTGGTGGTGCAGAATATCTGTTTGCCAGTAATAATTCAGAGTGCACCTTAGTCTGATTTATAAATCCATATATTTCCACAGGCATGACTGCACTATGTCAATATTAGCGCAATAATGCAAGTAGCTCAGAAAATGTGAAGAGACAAATGGTGCATATTACAACAATTTGAGATTTTATCAAAGTTACTTTGTTAAAGTCTGTATATAATAGACCACAAAAGCAGATGTGCCTTTATCACTACTAGTGCTGTTTTACTGTGATTTTTATACTTCATACTGATGTTTCCTTTCTTCATAATGTCCTCATCCATAGTTCTCTTCACTAGCCACCATATCTGTAAACAGCCTCCTACAGTCTAATAACTTGTAATAACAATGGCAGGAATCATGATATTTACACAGGAACTGTAATGAAGTTAATTCAGTATACTAACTAGGCTCTGATAATGCCAATCTATTGACAACTCATTACTTTGTTTTGAAATTCCCTCCTAATTGTGTAATTTTTATCTTGTATTCTTGTGACTTATTGCATTTACAGTGTATATTTGTATTTTTGTATTTTGTATTTTCGTATTCTTGTATTTTTCTGGAGCTTTTCTCCCCAGGACTCTGTTGAAAATGGGTTCTTCAAGGCCCAACTAGACTATCCTGGCAAACAAACTGTAAATAAATAAATAAAATAAAAGTTTGTGGTGTTATGTATAGGACGTGTAAGTGTTGGCTTTTAATATGAGGAAGTGGACAATTCTGATAGGAATCAACAGAATTTCATCATATTGTCCATGTGTTTTTGAACCGTGTCACTGTTTTTCATGCTGTTATATCTTCAGGAAGGCTGTCCTGTTCATTTACCACCATTTCTATTTGCTCACATCTCCATTTAGGATTCCAATCTGCATATTCAGATCATATATTTTCTTCTTCTCCTCACAGAGCACTTTTTGAAAGATTGTACACATGTACACTCTGATTATTCAATTCAAAAATCATAAATGTAATGTATTCCTGTACTGTATATGAACTGCTACTGTTGCAGTGTTTCAGTATGAGCCTTATGGCGAATGTTGTACCACTTATTTACTGCCTTCACCCATACAGCTTCTATCCTTTTAACGTACCAGTGAAAATCATGTCTACAAGTTAAACTACACACGATAAGCTGATGCATTATTGATAGCCTTCTGTTCAGAAAGCCAATAACCTCGTTTTCAACTGAGGATGCCTTGTCCAGTAGTTATCAATACTTTCCTTAGTGGGACTTATGTGAAAATGTGACCAGAATCAAGGAGATCAGACAAAAGCAATGTGAAATAGGATGAGTATCGGCAAGTTTATGTTATTTAGATAAATACAGCAGATGCAATAAATAATATATAAATAAAAGTCATAGAAAGTGTATTGTGAGGATGACCCTTGATAACACATGATAATCTAGATCCAATATGCATAAATCATAATATAATATTTATTTATCCCCCCACAAAATACACGGTATATGAAACAAATGTAGAAATCATACCACTGGGTTTAAAGAAAGTATGTTTTTGAATGACAAAATGATCATTCCTTTGGCTTACAGCAAGAAGTTCTTACAGCATGCAGTGGCAAATATGTCATTAATAGCAAACTTTTTTGTCATCTATTGAAAAAGTATTGATAATGAACAAGCTGGTATATTACCTGTCAAAAGATTTTATAATCAATAATGTTAACTTATATGGCAAAAAAAGAAAAAAAAAAAAAAACTCTAATAGAGTTTATTACTGGGAGGATTATACCAAGTGTTCAACCCAGTAATATAACTGTGAACACACATCATAGGCACCAAAATTCTTGCCCCTGAGCAGAGACCTATGCTTCATTTCATTTGTAGTCCTTTTTTTCTAAGATTTGCAACCATTTTTCACAGTGAAGTCCTGTTCTACATTCTTTAATGCTTTCATTTCTATTCAACATTTTCAGTTTGTCAAGAGAAGCACATTGGAGACACGTGCAATTAACAAAGCAAACTACAGAATATCCTTGGCTATATATTTTGGTCCTGTGTAGAATCCAAGCAAGGCAATATCAATAAATAGTGGGCTAGAACTGTTTGAGACTTGTATTAATAACTTTCTTACAATCGGCTATATGCTATACAGAGAAAGTCCTCCCAGTACACATGAAGGTGTGTAGCCTTAGACTCTTCTTATCTTCAATACTGTTATAGTTATTCAAGAATATGGTTGTTCAGGTGAGTTGCCTTACACTGTTACCTGTGGATAGTGCATTAATCTAACTGTTTAATGAAACTTTAAAACTAACAGAACTAACAAGATTTATGGTGGTTCACCTGCACCTTCACAACCGGTCATAGTCAAACCTTGGGGTATTTTTCCATTCAGTCTGAGATCTGAGCACCAGATTTACATCAACCTGGCAAGAAGCCTCCATGATTTCCTTGTAAATCTCCTTTGTTCTAGCTGTATCATTTGTATTCATAACACCACTTTAAGGTTACACCTGTAAACCTAAATTACAAAGTGCCATTTTATCCTAATGATCAGGCCCAGAACACATTGTCCCAGATGAAATAGCATCCTAAGGAATATTTCTTTTCAGGCAGGTGACCTGTATGTTTGCCACTGATGGTAATTTCATAAAAGTTGAGAGTGCAGTTTTAACAGGCAGATGTGGTAGCCCATCAACTGGAAATGGGATACAGTCTATAAAGCTCTCTTTTAAGCAGGGCATGAAACATCCATCCTTCCAAAACATGATTCAAATAAAACATATACTAACTTGGAATGACTTTAGCTTGGGGTCCCTCTTATCTGAGGTACAGCAATATCAGAGTTAGTATATATTAGAAAAGTGGTGGGGGTTTAAGGCACCTACATCAATGAGAATATTTTCCAGTAACCACTTTGTGGAAGAATGGATGCTGCATGCCCTTCCGGTTAGTTATATGGGACAAAAGCACTTAAAGTTTTCTTAAAGTATTGTTATTACTGTACTTTTATTAACTGTCTTTTATAAGCCTGTGGCTTAACTATTGCTTTCTACACTACTACAGTTCATATGGATCACTTTGAGCAGCTACCTCGGTTGTTTTTTGGTTCCAGAGGCTTTGGATGACATTAAACTATGGAGAGAACGCCCTGGACAAGTGGCAGTAATCATTTTCTTTTTGCATCAGAAATAAAAGACTCTAAAAGTTGAACATGCAGACATGGTAGGCCAACCAAGTGACACCAAAAAGAATTATACCTTTGGGTACAATGCAGTTTGCAACCCCTTCAGATTTCAATGCCTTTATTAATCAAGTATCCTTTTATTTATAGCCCTTTCTATCATTTTTATGGCCCTTTCTTTTTGTTCAATTTTCCATTTCCTGTTTAAAGATAGCTATGCTACACTTGACAAAAATGATGTTACCATGAGAATTACCAAATGGCAAAAATCATGCATCCAAAGAGAACATGTGGTAGGACATATAAAATGAACCGTTACTCACTAGAATACAGTCTCCAGGTGTAAAATTGCATTGTACTGCTATGTGCCAAAATAAAATTAATAAATAATGCAAGCACATCATTTATACGGGGGAACTAGACCCCTATACCACAGCAAATCTAAAAATACTAGCTCTGAGATCACACATCAGTTGTGAAGAGCGCAAAACTCAGATCCCACTGTATTGCATTCCACACATTTCTACCAAAACATTCATAAACAAAACAGTGATTTGACAAAACAAAATACAGAATCTCATCTTCAGCAAAATAACTATTCAACAAACTGAATGACTGATGAAATTACAGTAGGTACTACTGAGCAAGAAAATACTAAAACAAAGCATGACATAGTTAGAGAAAGTCATCGTCTGCTCCACACACTAGATCAGTGTAATCCTAAGTACCATAATTGTGGTCCTCAGAATTGTGGGATTATTAAAATCATCGCAGGGTGTATATATGCTAAGTCCAATTTTGCAGTACCTCAGATGCTTACACTGAGGTTCACCCCTTCAGTGGACCAACGGAGATTTACCTCATGTAAAATGCTTTAAACAGTATAATTGCATGAACATTGCAAATCATTTTCTGCTATTGCAGAATATGCAATAGCAGGTCGCCCACTTGTGACAGGAAGCCTGACTGATAGTTACTTATGCACTTCTTTGTTTGAGACAGTGAGAAATTGTACTCGGTAGCAACAGGAGTGGGTACTGAGTGTAGAAATAAAGAGCAGATAGCAAACTTATGAGCAAATTAAATGGGCAGAATCATGAGCATGATCAGTGCTATTAGATTTAGTAGGATTTATATTATTTACATGTAGTCTCATAAATAAAGGAGACAGGAGGAGGAGCAGGACGTAAGAAGTCCGTTACTACCCATAGATTAAGGAAGGTAAAATAGGTGGGTGTTCTGTGAGAAGGAATGGAGTGTCTAGTGGGCGGTGGTATAGGGGGGAGAGAATGAACGGGAATAATGGTGGAGCAGTGCGTATAAGTTGGGAGATACTAATCCTGGAGAGGTAAAAAGATCATAGGTGTAAAAAGTGAGAAGGAGCTGATATCATTTATTAAGAAAAGTAATGGTACAAATTTCTAAACTGTGAGTTTGTCATGTGAGTTTTATATTCAGAATAACAGATTTTTGTTTGACATAAGTACTTCTTGAATCTTGATCAACATTTGCAGTTCCATGTGTTGAGTGCTACTACACATTTTTAATACTTTTGGTTATTAGCACTTTTCTTGAAGATGTTATTTTTCATATAAGAAATGCTCATTTGATAATGATGACAAATTCAGATAACCATGGCCTGTATTAAGATGTTGTGTACTGTACTTCTGCAACTGTTAACTTAGCATTCTTTTCACTTATTTATGTATGTATGTATTTATTCATTTACTTTTGTTGATTTGGTTAGCAAGAATACATCTATGAACTACATTCAAGGAAAAAATAAAGTGTAATATGTAAGACCTAATTTATACTTGGCTAATGGCCCTGGGGCCTTTACAAGCCTAGCCCATAGGATTACCCTGGCATAGTGCCACCTGACCTTAGTTCCCAGTGCCTCTGTCAAGTAGAGCCAATGGAGTTATCCCTGGGGTGAATTTTCTGTTTCCCATCCACTCATCAAGATATCTCTTGAAGAGGGTCAGCGAAGTGCTCTACTTGACATGTATGGGAAGTCTGTTCCATAGCATGGGTAGTCTCTGGCTTATGAACCTATCCCTCCAGCATGTTCTGTTAATTGTGGTAATGAGGTTCAGGTCTCTGGAGCATGTGGTGCGGAGGGATTGGGATTTCTTTAGATGTAGCATTTCTAACAGAGCTGGGTCAGACATGGCTTTGTATGTCAAGCAGAGATTGCCTCTAAGTAGGCAATATGAGACAGAGAATAGCTGGAGTTTTTTGAGTCTGTCCATATAGGACAAGTGTTTAAGGCCTAGGATCCTCTTTGTGAGGTACTTTTGTGGCCTCTCCAGTTATTGCAGGTGTCTAGTGAGGTACATGCCAAATGGGGCATTGTACTCAATGATTAGCCTAATGAGAGAAGAGTAGAGGGAGACAATGATCTCTTTCTTCCTGGATGCAAAACCCTTAGTAATGAGATGTGCCACATAGAAGGACTTTCTGACCACAGTGGCAATGTGGTGATCAAAAGAGAGGCTGCTGTAAACCTGCATTCCCAGATCTCTTATAACGCCTTCTGTGTTCAGTGGACTACCATCAATGTGGTAATTCATGGGAACTGGGTTTTTCCCATAGGGGATGACGACACACTTTTTGGCATTGAGCTTAAGCCCATGGTTCTGATACCAGTCGTTGGTCACAGTGAGGCCATTCTGTAGGATGTCAACATCACTTGGGGAGTTAATAATAGCTCCTAACTTGCAAACATCTGTGAACTTTGTCAGCCAAAGTCCCTTCGTGTTGGCCTAGACTTTAGAGAAGTAGATACCAAACAGGAGAGGACCCAGGACTGAACCCTATGAGAATCCACTCATGACTAATCAGCAGTCTGGCTTGGAGTCAGCTACTTTTACACTGTGTGTTCTATCTGTGAGCCAGTTTGCAACCCACCTAGTTGTATAGGGGTTGATGTCAAGCTTAGTGAGTTTTTCTATGATTCCTGAGTGGGGAAAGGTATCAAAAGCCTTGGCCAGATCAAGGTAGGCTGTATGAACCACTTTGCCCTCATCCACAGCTCTCGTGACTGATTCAAAGAAGCCAACCAAGTTAAGTAGGCATGATCTGCCCTTCACAAAACCAAACTGTGTTGGATCCAGAGTTTGGAGATTCCCTATATCCTTGTTTATTAGGTCCATGATGATGTGTTCCATAGCTTTGCATATCAGACTCATCAGGCTAATGGGGCGATAGTTCCCAGGGTCTGTAGTCACTCATCCTTTGTGGAGAGGGATGACTGTAACAGTCCACCATTTGGCAGGGATAAAGCCTGAGGTGAGGCTGTGATTGAACAGGGCACACAGGTGAGGTGCCAGTTCACTCTGTAGTTCATGTAGAATGCAACCAGGGATATTGTCACGTCCCATAGAAGCTGTAATCTTGGCCTTGGACAGTGCTGTTTTAACCTGTGCAGCAGTAATACTGGGTGCCTGGCAATCTACTGATATTGTGATTGGTCCTTTGAGGGGGAGGGGTAAAGTTGGCACTGAATCTTTCTGCCAGTATACTGGCAATATCTGTTGGCTCAGTGTAGGAGTTACCATTGTGCAGTAGCTCAGGGCAAATCTGGGTATTGTCATGGAGATTCTTTACATAACTATAGAAGGCTTTGTGGTTGTCTTTACTATCTGCTGCAATTCTGTTTTCATACCTAGCTTTTGATGAGAGATCTCAACTTTTTTTGAGGCAGATAAGGGAGTTTTTCCAGTCTTGGGACTTCACCTTATTCCACATCAGTTTCCTCCTTCTGTTGTAGAGTTTGTTTATGGCAGAGACCACCAGGTTGGCTTCCTTTTTTTGGAGGAGAGTGTCTTGGTTCTATTGGGTATGGTGAGATCCATGCATTTGTGTACGTGTTTGTACAGTGCATTGGTATATGATTCTGCAGTTATGCAACTATTCTCCATTTGCATGGGTGCCGTGAAGTTAGCCACCTCTGTTTTTAGGATCCCAAAGTTAGCTTTGGAGAAGTTTTTCATGGTGGTTACCTTTGCTAGGGGGGTGGGTGGGATGTAGATTTCCAAGGTGATTAATTTGTGTTCGGATCTAACTAGGGAGGAGCTGACTATTTGTGTAGAGCAACAGTCACCCATGTTAGTAATGACCAGATCACGGATGTTGCTACCTCTAGTGGGGCTAAGAATGAGCTGCTCCACAGCATTGGAATTAATGAACTCCAGGAAATGTTAGGCAAGTGTTTGGTACATGAGTAGTTTACCCAGTTAATGGAGGGGTACTTGAAGTCACCTAGTAAGGGAGTGTTAGGTTGGACCCTAATATTCCCCAGGTTGCTTAGGAACATGGAGTGCGAGCTATATCAGGCTACAATCTGAATTGTTGTCTTACTCAGTGTTAGCTGCACCTGAAGTATCTCTAATGCTTTGTGTTGGGCTATCAGTCTGGAGGTGTGTGCATCCTTTATGAATATGAAAACACCACTGCCTTTGGAGCTTCAGTCCAAGTTCTTGGGCCGAAAGGTATAGAATAAGTTATAGCCTGGTAGTGTAGGGGTGCTTTCTGCTGCCTTGAAGCTGGTCTCTTTTACAGCACAAATGTCGATGTTCTCCATTTTAAGGAGTGCCTCGAGCAAGTGCATTTTGAGATTTAGACTTCTAGCATTGAGCAACATGACCCTTAGATTACATTTGTTTCTAGCTGTTACAGTGGTAATTTGGTCTTTGGAACACCACCTAAAAATGCACTATAGGGGTGGCAAGAGCCTTGGCCAGTATCCGAAGCCCAAGGGTAACATATGCAGGCCATCTCTGGCAAAGCATTGAGGTCTGTCAATCATGTCATCCCAGGTAGACAGATACTGGATCCCCTTAGAGTGACACCAGAAACTTAGTCAATTGTTGAAATCAATAATTTTCTGCTTGTACTGTGTTATCATTCTGGGTGATGGTAGGATGCTTCTCAGAGCTAGGGTCATACCCACCTGGGCTACATAATCCGAGAGCTCCTCCATGTCTCTTTTCATGCAGTCCAGGGAGGTATGTCTCAGGTCATTCACATCCACATGTACAATGACAGAGTCATATTTGTACCTGTTGTTGAGTGACCTGAGTGCATGTATTATGTGTTGGATCCTGGCACCTGACAGGCAGCTGACTGTTACTTTCTCCTTATTCAACCTAGTGAGTGGGACATCAGTGTGCCTCACTATCGAGTCACCTATGACTAGTGTGTTGGGCATGCTGTTTTGCCTTAGGGGCTTTGGTTGAGTGGCACATTGTTTAGGAGAGTTATGTGTCTCGTGATTAGTGTTGTGTTGTGGTGGTTGAGTGTGTTTCTGCCTTGGAGGTCTCTGCTGCTTGGGTAGATTTTTACTGAGAACCTCCGCAAAGGTGGGTGTGTGGTTTGTGTTTTTATGTGAAGGCAGTGCTGGTGTGTGTTCCAGAGGGCTATGTGTTCCATGTGGTGTGGTGCAAGTGTTGACTTTCTCCTCTTGACCAGCTATTCTGGTCTTGGCTGGAGAGTGCGTGGCTTCCAGTTTGGATATATAAGTGCATCTCTTGCAAGTCTGAGTGTTGGAAGGTAAGAGGATAGGATTGTTGGTGTACATGGGGCAGTTGCTACATTGCCTCAGGATGCCCAGGTTCACCAGGTTAATAGGAGAAAGCACAGGGAACTGACCTTTAGACATGCTTGGAGGGGTGGGCATTGATAATAAGTATTAGATCTGTTTCCTTGTAGAGCGTTTAGTGCTGGTAGCATTTTTGTGTGCTACAATAAATACTACAAGAAGTCTGGTAAAGTGCTAGATTAATAAAATAGTATAAGTGCAGGAGAGGAGAGAAGAGAACTAGTAGATCTAAGGGAAAATTGAAGAGCAGACTCTGGCACCACTCAGAAGCTTTCAAACAGTCCTGAATACAGCAAGTCTGTATCTGGACTAGACTAGTTGCAAGAAAGGTGGGAAACAAGAGCAAACACGGGCTTTTAAATCAGAAAGTTGAGAAAGATGGAAAAACTGTGCAAATGTCCAATAAACTACAATTTCTGGGCCACAACCACTCCTCTTGTGCCCTTGCAAGTCTTGAACCCAGGACCCCATATCACTTATTAATATTTTACTTTCACCTCTTTAGTATAAAATAATTTTCTCCAGATCATTTGCTGCCAGAAAGCAATTGATTCCTTTTCTGAATTATTTCTACAGAATACATTATACCAGTTTTAAATACTGCATTATTTAATTCATTTATCCACAGATTAACATCTCACAATAGTCTGTTTCATAATACTACTTTTACTCAGTCTAACTTCTTTTTAATAATAGTATGTAATATATATTCTGTGATGTCAATGCTTGCCCTTCTGTTTACATCTTGAATCAACTGTAGTCCATGTACAAGTATTTATTTTTAATAAGTGTTTGTCTTGTTGTGTATTATCTTTAACATATATTTTTATACTTTATCTTTCTCTCATATGTAAATGTATCTTCATCTTATTTATTTGAACATTTTCATAGAGCTTTTCTGCTTAGGCTTCCTCTGAAAAGAAGCTAAACTGTCAGCCTAATCCTGGTAACCAAAAGCAAGTAAGTAAATAAGAACTGTTACAATGCACATTTTCAACTTTTCTAATGGAAAAAAATTCATTTATTTTGTGTTAATGTGGATGATAAAATCTTTTCATACCATTTGATGGTTTGGTATTGAAATTATTTTAGACTCACTGCAAATGTAAGGCCTTCATTCTTAAGATTCACTAAAGTAGTTTGCGGTATTTCTTGTTTTAAGAAACAGTATGGGAAATAAAAAGCCTTCTCAAGTACTGTTGAACTTGTCTGATGGTGTTGTGTTAAAAGGTCATGATGAAGGAGGTTCATATGAATGCAGACATACTGACTGCATGAGCTCTACAAAGGAAAATACTTTTTTGTAACACTAACTTAGTGGTGTTTCAGAGGGTTAGAAATGTAGAAAATTATGCAATTTCTTAGGTAACATAACAAGAAAATAATACTACATTTAAAGTCACGGATGTAAAAAATGATAAAGAGACATATTAAATCCCTGTGCATGGGGGTGTGAGACAGAATGCACCTGCAACACAACTTAATGCAGTAGGAATTCACTCACTAGGGACATTAAAATCAGACAAAATACGTGAATGGAAGAAAGGTGCTGACAACTAGAAAGCAGTAAAATAAACTTTTGTAATCACACTGTAATTTGTGTAATTTGCCAATGCAGGGGCAGGCAGACATTTGAAGCCTGTGACATGCAGTTGAGATGTATGAACTCATAATAATTTCATAAAGGCTAATTTGATGAAAAAGTGATTACATTTTCTGCTGATATCATGAGGTCAGGTCAGAGAATGATGTTGCTTTCAGAATAACTAGTGGAAAAGTAATGACTGAATATTTCAAAGTCCGTTTCCATCCCTTTGGGAATATGATACATTTGTTATTGATGTCTGAGTGTGCTTTACTGAAGGATATAGGAGAAAGAAACATGAAAGCTCAGAACTGTGTAGAAACATAAGTTGTCACTTTTATATAAGTGCATGTTTGATCCAGCGACTGGCATCACTGACAAATTTACAAACACAAACAATACATAATAACATAGGGGCTCTATCCTGCTGCACATAAATAAAGGAAATGGGTAGAGTTTCCTAGCAGGAAAAAAGCCACCTCAGAAGGGGCTATGTCAGATCACATAAAGAAGTGATCTTTTCAATTAAACTTAACTATTTGGCATAGAAAGGAAATTGCAGCAGTGTATTGGCTTGAGGTAACATAAAAAAAGCATCATTATTTTTACAAGTCACATAAAGAAAAATTTAGCAAAACGACTTTTCATGATGTAAGGCATGATTGTGAACATAGCAGCTTAGAAGTAATGCTGAATAATGGATCTAGGAATCAATAACCTACAGATGAGTAAACAGATTTAGGGAAGCTGCAGGAAAAACAAGTGTATAAATCTACCTGGGGTACTGATATCAGATAATATAAAATAAAGCAAGCAATATGGAAAGCAGCAAGGAAGCCAAGTGGAAGTTAAATATGTTCAGGTGTAAATTCATTTTTACATCTCATTTATTTAAGTGCTTTTACCAAAACTTTGGATACAAGCACAACGTAACCTGGATAGAAAGTTAACACAAGTATGAGCAAAACCAGGTGAAATATTATAACATATTAAAGTCAATGAAGAACAGGTGATAAACTTGGTGAAATCAGCTAAAATAAAATGTAAAATATAAGGAAATCATCTCATGTCATGAAATGCAAGCTCAAAAGCATGAGTTTTATGGGAAATTCAGAAACTAGAAACTAGACAAGGTTGGCCACTCCACAAACAACAAAGAATGTACATTCTAGACAGAAGATGCCTAAAAAACAAATGAATGGACACTAAAGGTTTCTAAGTTAACATTTGCAACTACCAGCAGCCCCTTGGAAGCAAAGCACAAGACCCTGAGAGTAGCTATCCCCATTAGAATTAAGACACTACAGTCAGTGTTATGCACTGCTGATGAGTTCCCACCTGGAGAGCTGGGAGCAGTTCTGGAGATCTCCATTTTGCACTGACATGTGGAGGACAGAAACAATACACAGATTAGCAAATTACTTGCTTTATGATGTTCCCCAAAAGACACACAAAAAAGGCTGCAAACTCTTAATATGTGCAGCTCAGAAAAAGAGTGGAAGAAAGCAGATAAGACAGAGAACTTTAAGCAATTATATGAAATCCAGAGATTTCACATTACACAACACGAGATTAAATAATTTCAACATACAAGGTAGAAGTGTAAAGGGAAATAAACTTTTTTATGCTATGCAAATGATGGAAAGTGCTTGGACCAGGAAAAGGTTCACCTACTAATCACAGAGTTTAAGCTTACCAAGAACTCAACTCAATAAGTTAAACTGTTCAGAATCCACCCCCCCCAAAAAAAAAAAATCCAAGGAAAATGTTTTTGTCAGTTAACTTAAAGTCAAAGTGCAATGACAAATTAGTCTACCAAGCAAACTCCATTTGTCACTGGGCTATCTCCACTCACCAATAACACAGCTTGACAAATCTGAAGACTTTTCAACCAGTTTTACTACAAAATATTAAGCACATCAATAATGGCTTAATTAACAACAAGTAACACACATCCAATATTACTATACCATAAACAAGTGGGCAGCATGACAGATCACCTGCCTCCCTCTAAAACATTTTGATAATAAAGTCAACAACACATCTTTACA
This sequence comes from Protopterus annectens, assembly GCF_019279795.1. Lineage (NCBI taxonomy): Eukaryota > Metazoa > Chordata > Ceratodontiformes > Protopteridae > Protopterus > Protopterus annectens. Next base: position 577,755,631 of record NC_056725.1, read on the forward strand.
GAAACTAGGCATTGTGTTAGATAACTTGCCACAAATCTATTAGGTGTCCCAGTATTCACTAGCTCAAATTTAACTCAACCAGACAGTGTCATACCACTCACCAGAACCAAAGTGAGTGCCAACTGCAAAACAGAAAGGGGAAAAGAAGGGCCTGCTCTTAAACAACTACTAGGGCCCTTCTTCCATCCCACATCATGCCCAGTGTTAGGAAAGGTAGGGCAGGCAATGCAATATGTAGTGCCAAAGAAGACCCACCCAACCTGATCTCATATAACCTTCCTACTCTTCTCCACCTGCCCAGTTACCCCATTCAAATCCCTACCTCCCAACTTTCTAATCTTAACTAACTTAAAGGCACAGCCCAATGACAAACTGGTCTGCTGAGCAAACTCCCATTTGTCACTAGGCTATCCCCACCCTGCCAATAACACAGTTTGGCAAATCTCATGTCTTTGTGACCAGCTTTATTACAAAATGTCAAGCACATCAATAATGGCCAGACTTATTTACAAGTGACATACATCAAATATTACCATATCATAAGAAACTGGGCAGCGTGCCAGATCACTGACCTCCTTCTTAAACACTTTGGTAATAACTTCAACAACATATCTTTATGGAAACTAGCCACATGGTAGACAGCTCACCATAAACTTATTAGCAGTCCAATTTCTCACTAATCTGAATATAACTCCATCACACAGCAAAATGCTGGAACCAATAAGAGTGCCAACTGCAACATAGGAGGAGTGCTGGCAGAAGAAGAGTGTACCCTTTGAACAATGGTTAGTTTCCTTTTTTTGCCCACCAGATTGTTTCACAATCTGTCACCCTTTTGAATACATAGTCACTACCTTATAAATAAATCCTGCAGAAACAATGAAATCTGCACGTCTAACCAATATCGCTAAGATGTACACAATCACTGTGAGAACAGGCTAAATCCCTATCTAGAAAATCCCAGTACTCCATTACAAAAAGCCTAATGCACCACTCTCGCCTAGCCACCCAATTGTTAAGGAACCTCCTAGTCACCTCCATTACCTTAAACTTGTCAATGCCCCTCCAAACCAGCTTGGAAATTATGACTGACCAAATCTTAGGCCCCGGGAACTTCTGCACAACTACTGTCAGATCCCTTAACAAACAAGTAAACAACCTTCTTTTAGGTATATTTTCAATGTCATTGCCACCCAAATGTATAACTATCCCAAATGGGTATCCAGATTGCTGCCTTACCTCTTGCAATACCTGTAACAGATGACACCATTGCATATCTCAATGTCCACACCACTGAACTGGCCATTGTACTCAATCCAGGCCCAAATTCACACCTCTGGGTCATACCTCTGCTCTTCTAGTTGCCCAATAGATAGAAGAGTGATTCAACACAACTAACATCAATGAATACCCCGCATTCCAAAATCAATGACTAAAACTAAATGTCAAAAAATGCATTATTTTATTTTTTATTTATTTAATATTTGTTGATCAGGAAAGTCTGACTAGGACAGAGCCTATTTTCAGCAGAGGCCCAGGGAGAAACACTCCAGATGCATGTGTTTGGAATGTGGGAGGAAACTGGACTACTTGGAGGAAACCCACATGAATGCAGAGTGGACATGCAGACTCTGCACAGAAGGCACCCCAACCAAGAATCAAATTGCAGAACCTCTTGCTGTGAGGTGACAGCATTAACCACTACACCACTGTGCCACCCTTGGGGAATTACCACATTGACAATAAGCCCCTAAGAGATGGCCCAGTTGTTCAGGATTTGGGAACTTATTTAGATGGTGACCTAACTTTCAAACAACATATGTCTCTGTCATAACATAGTCTTTCTATATGGGTTTATATTATGTCCACAAAAAATGAATTCGCTGAACTGCATCTACATCGAAAATGCAGTTCAGCAAATTTACTCTTATGGGGGGCTGCACCCCCTATACCCCTGATAATTATATATACCAACTCCGAGATCACACTACAGTGAGGAAAGGGCAAATTTTTTGATCCTCACTGTACCGCAGTTTCACTATTATCAATTCGCTGAACTGCATTTTCGATGTAGATGCAGTTCAGTGAATTTATTTTTCGCTGACATAATATAGACCCTTTCTATATTACACAGCATATAAACAAAGGGATTATGTCTAGATCTAGAGATGTCATTGTTCCCCTTTACTCAGCTCTCATTAGGCCAGTCATTGAGTATAATGCATCCTTTGGCATGTATCTGTCCAGACCTATGCAACAACTAGAATGCCCACGAAGATACCTTACTAAACAGATACAAGGCCTAAACAATAAGTCCTACATAGACCTAATCAATGCCCTGTCACTATACTTGGTATCCTACAGACTGCTAAGAAGTGACCTATGTCTGTCATACAAGGCATCCTCCCACCAAATACTGATGGATTTATTGAACATCAAGTAAAATGGAATTAGAAATACTTGGTCTATGGATGTAAACCTCTTCTGCAACAACAACAGCAGAATGGTTTAGAGGGACTGATTTGACTTGCGGAGGATATTGCTGCCCTGAACAGACTCCCCATCCACATAAAACAAAACTCATCCATGTACCAGTTCAAGCTCAGTTTGAATCTATGGATGGAAAACAGAAAATTTATCCCAGGATTGTACCCTATACAACTAATGGGCAGAGGAAGCCCCTAAATTCTTTATCCCATGCACGGGTCCTTTCAAATTATCTGTAGTATGATACCAGTTATTATTACTAGGGGAAATATGTAATTATTGACCATAGAATAGATAAGGCCATACAACATGAAGGGAACATGTTAATTCAAGCACCAAAAGGGAAATTGGCTATGCTTAAAATGGTCCCCAGGGGTAGCTAGCCTATTATTTCCCTATGAGCATGTAAGATTCAGTGATTTTTACAAAATTACTTCCAGTAAAAATATTACTTCTATAACTGCTTATAGATCCAATTGCTCTCCAATTGGTCTATGGCAGATGACATCTCACTGGCACATCACTTATCCTTGGCACACCTGGAGAACAAAAACTGCTATGTCCGCATGCTATTTATTGACTTCAGCTTGGCCTTCAACACAGTCATCCCCCAACATCTGTTTGAAAAACTGGTTCATTTGAGTTTTAGTACTCCTTTATGCAACTGGATTCTGGGCTTTCTTATTAACAGACTACAAAAGGTATGCATAGGCAACAACACTTTGATGAGCATCACACTGAGCACTGGAGTACCTCACGGATGTGTCCTGAGTCCCCTGCTGTTCACCATGCTGACACATGACTGCATCGCTAGAAACAACACAAATGACATTATTAGGTTTGCGGATGATACTACTGTGGTGGGTCTTATCAGCAATGGTGATAAAAAATCCTACAGAGAAGAGGTGAACCAACTGATTGTCTGGTATGACAATAACAACCTGGCTCTCAATGTGAATAAAACAAAGGAGATAATAGTAGACTTCAGGAAGAGACACAAGGCTCATTCTCCACTCACAATCAAAGGAGAAACAGTAGAAAGTGTGAAGAGCATCACGTTCCTGGGGGTGCATATTGCTGAAGACTTTTCTTGGTCAGTAAACACTAATCACATTGTCAAGAAGGTGCAAAGGTGCAGCAGCATCTACACTTTCTAAGAAGGTTGAGGAGAGCAAAACTACCATCTACAGTTCTCACTACATTCTACAAGGGTACCATCAAAAGCATCCTGACTAGTAGTGTGGTATGTAAACTGCATAGTTTCAGATAGCAAATCTTTCCAGAAGGTGATGAAAGTGGCAGAGAGAATTATCAGGTCTATGCTCCCATCTATCCAGGACTTGCACTCTGCTCAGTGCTTCAGCAGAGCCATGAAAATAGTCAAAGACTGCAATCACCCTGTCTATAGTCTGTTCTTGTGTTTGTCTTCAGGCAGGAGATACTGTAGCTTGCATTGCAAAACCAACAGATTTAATAGAAGCTTTTTTCCACAAGTCATGAGACTTCCGAACTCCAGTAATAACATACACTATGCTGGTCATCGAGGTCTGGAGTTACAGTGCTGAAGTAATTCACAGACATATGCAATAACTCTATGAAAGTACAATCTTATAACTTATGTGCAATATTAATTATGCCAATTTAACATTCTGTGCAATATGTCAATTTAGCATTCTGTGCAATTTGAAATCTGTCTGATTCTGGTCTGTGCAATATTTTGGGTACTGACAAAGACATGTAAGTTGAATAGTCATTGTACTTGTTACTGTACTGTGTAAATGCTTTTACTTTTGTTAATATTGGATTAGCATTAGTATATGTGTTATTGTTCTATTAATATTATCAGTAAATGTCTGTACATTGAGCTTGAAGTAATGCAATTTCATTCAGTTGCACTGTTGTACAGTCTGAATGACAATAAAATTCACTTTGACTTTGAAAATTCTACAAATTGCTTCATCTGACTCAAAAACTGAATGTTTTTGTGAGAGGGCTGGGTTGTAAAGTGAAACTACTAAATATAATATAGCCAAATGAAGGGACTCACAGTCTATAAGCATGTATCACACATAATCATCCATCCACAGCCCCTTTTCCCATTTTTGTATATGGGGTCAGGGTGTAATTTCAGCAGTGATAATCATCTAGATCTAAGGTTCACACTGCTGGGTGGCTAACCCTGCTGTGTCTGTACTTCCATACCACATACTCACACATACAACAAATTTGGACTGCTCAATCCACCTACTGCATGTCTTTAGAATGTAGAATGAAACTGGAGCACCCAGAGGAAACCCATGAAAATACAGGGAGGACATGTAGACTCTGCACAGAAGGTACCTCAGCCAAGACTTGAACTGGAGAACTTCTTGCTGTAAGGTGACAATGCTAGCCACTGTGTCAATCTTACTTAATCATCCAGATTTACTTTAATTGTGCATTTTACTTCTTCCTGACAATGTTTGCCCCCTTTTGGAACTATCGGTATTAGCTGAAACAAAAGTGTGAGCAATTGATCTTTTATTGATCTTTTCCAAAATGTTATTCATCATTCATGTTTTCTGCATTTATATGACATCAACATTTGGATTATACAAGTGATTCCAAAAAATCCCCCCACCCTTTTTTAATTGTCCGGATGTCATTGGGATTCCAAGAGTGAGTCATTATATCTACCATAAAGTAGTAAAAAGGTAATTTCCAAATGTAATCTCTACAAGCTATAAGATAGAAGCTGTAAATGTAGCATGCCAAAGTAAAATAAAAGTTTAAATAAAATTAAATGACAAAATAAGATGTTCACCAAAAGGAGTACCATTTGTGTTTGCCCCTGCCTGAAAAAACAAAGTTATCACTGGAAGTAAATGTGGTCCTTATCTTACCACCCCTCATATAGCTGAAAATAAACATGTCTCATAATCCAACTAAGTAATAAAATATACAAATAAACTGTAGACTAAAATTGGAAGTATCTACCTCAAATCTGTCAATTTACAAAACAAGCAAAAAAAAGAGTCAAGAAAATTTCCTTAGAAGTACAAAAACTCTATAAAGGTACAACTGAAATCACACAAAATGTACTGCAAAGTTCACTAAACAAACCCCCCAACCACCATAAGCCCTATATAATTCACTAGATTTTGTTAAATGCAGGAATAAAATTACAAGTCTTGATTTAGTTTCATTTAATGATAGGGCCATCTAATGGCCCAATTACTTTCTTAAATAACGCTACATTTAGCTTATTATTTGCCAGGCCACTACTCAGAAGGATATCTCTCATGGTTTGGTTACCTCTTTCACTTCAGCTGGGGCAGTGAGCAATGCAGATTGCTATGTAGACAAGGTTGAGAGGTTGGACTTGGACAAAAAAAGCCCACACAGCCTCTAACGTCTATCCTTCCCATTTCTCTTGTCTGCATATACATTTTCATAAAAAAATTACAAATAATGCATTTAAAATTGGCACAGGAGGCTACTTTCCTTGAGTTCCTCTTAAGAATCTCTACAATGGCCTCCTGCAACCTTCTGTTAGCCCACATGGCTAAGGCTTTATTGATTTGTTGCCTCTGTAGCCAATCCTTTATGGCTAACATATGGACATATTGCTGAGACTTTTCTTGCCTTAATAAATTTACATTTTTATGCAATGTTTCCTACTCATCTGCAGTTTGTTTCACTTTAGACCTAGACCTCTTGTAGTTTTGAAAGTCAGCAGAAATTGAAAGTGACACGATGAATTTGTGTCGTCATTCCAAGTGGGTTCCTATTAGAAGCTCGAAGGTGTTTACCTGAATACGTAAATGCCGACACTTCTTCATCGAACCGGAAAAACATTGATCGTCCTGAAACACGAAATCTGAAACATCAAATCGTCATGGCTGGCCCTTCTGCGGTATAGCTCTGTAAGGTAAGTGTGCGATAGTTACGGACCTTAGGGTTAGAGTGCGGGTTAAGGTAAGTGTATAGATGGTAATGTATGTGAGATTTAGTGTAGGGTTAGAAGTAGGGTTTTGTTAAGTGTATGTGTGTGGATTATTTAGTTTGTTTGGGTATAGCTTCTTAAGATAAGTGTGCGATAGTTACGGACCTTAGGGTTAGGGTGCGGGTTAAGGTAAGTGCATACATGGTGGTATATGCAAGATTTAGTGTAGGGTTAGAAGTAGGGTTTAGTTTAGGGTTAGGTTTTGGTTAGAGTATGGATGTGGTTTATTTAGTTTGTTTGGGTAGGTAGTATATAGCAGGCGGTGGGGTGGGACAACTATGCAGGTTCAAGTTTTTGAATTTCATGGTTTAGGGCATTTGGTGTGTTCGCGGATCATGGAATATATGTCGGTGTTTATGTATTCAGTAACTAGGCCTTTTGGGCTTTCAATATAGACCCTTCCAAGTAATAGTTTAGCCTTGAAAGCTTGGGTGAGGCTCTCCAGTTCTAGCTTCAATGTGTCCAACTATTTAGGTGAGGGAAAGAAGTTGAGAATTCAGAAGTATATATTTTTACATTTCATCCTGTGTCCTCTACATTAGAATGCTGTATTTCTAAATTAGGTGATCCATGTTATCTTGATTTAACAGGGGTTCAGGTAATATCCACCCCCATCAGACTCTCAAGAACTTCCCTTGAGGTCAACCAGTAGCCCCGTTTAAGTTGAATTATAAAGGGGATTTAAAGGAATTAGACTCCTCCACTTGGTGTACAAATTCTCCATACATTTATCAGATGTGTACCGTCCATATACTCCTTAATCATTTGCTCTGCTTTCACATGCCTTTGGAAGAGTGAATCTTTACTATGTATGAGTTATTTTAGGACCCTGTTAAAATCATCCCCATTAAAGAAGGTAAGACCTTATTGAAAAACATACTTCAACAGTAATGTCTTTCGGCTTTTCCCAGTTAGGGGTCACCACAGCGGAACTCCGGTCCGCTTATGATTGGCAGTGGATTTTTACTGTGCCGAGTTGCCAGCCCGATGCCCAACCTTCAAAGAAGACACACCCATTCACGCACGCACCTACCTGCATGTCGTTAAACATCACTTGACCGTGGGGAGGACATGCAGACTCCACACAGAAGGCACTCCAGCCGAGAATCGAACGGGAGAACCTCTTGCTGTGAGGCGACAATGCTAACCGCTTCACCACCGCGGCTCAAAAAAAAAAAAAAAGAAACATACTTGGTGAAGATAGAGCAATTTGAATTACATTAGATACTGGGCAGGTTCATCTGAATGTATGTTGCTTACATGTGCTTACTGTTGAAAAACATACTTTAACAGTAGACACATATAAGCAACATACATTCAAATGAGCCTTCCCAGTATCTAATGTAATTCAAATTGCTTACCTTCACCCATTTCTTGATGTTCAATCACTCTCCAGCCAAAACGGTTCCTGAGTGAAATAACCACACCTGCTTTTACCTGGTTATTTAGGCTGGATAAACAATCATAGCCAATGAACTCTTCCAAATGTTTTAGCTATTTTACATTGATGTAGCCTTTCTTCCCTCTCAAGTTGGAATTATGCATCTCAGTCTGCTTGGATGGTTAGAGTGCAGGAGGACAGTATCTGACTCCTGCCTCTCAGTGTCCACATCTTCCTAGTCAGTAGTTTTATTCTCCTGCAATGCTTTGCATAGAGGTGTAATATAGCTCTTTGTGTTCAGTGGTGGATCCTGCAACATAAATTTTATTGGAGTCCTTGCTGGGGATTTCCTCAACCTCTCTTCTGTGCTACCTGGTTATTTCATTGATGATCAGTGAGTTGGCCTGGATCACAGAACATTGTAATTGTTAGGAGAATCTAAGTTAACTGCAAACTTTATGGGCACAGCTAGAATAGTTACTTTCTAGAATAGTCCATCAGCAGCTGCTCCATGTGACTAGAGTAAACTTGTCAGGTCTCACTATATGACATCTCAGAAAATAAATGTTTTAGAAATTAAATGCTTGTTTTTTTTCAGAAACTGCAGTGCTGATTCAGCCTGCTCAAACAGGTTGTTTTTATTGTACATCTTGCTTGAGAGAGTGATGTCAGAACTTTGTAGGATTGTTATTCCTAGAGCACAAAACACTCAGTGAAGCAAATGACTTTCTCTTTTGAATAGTTTACTGAAGAAAGTCCTGGAATAAGTCTATCTGGTAGCCACACATAAAAAGGCTGCCCTTCCTTGGCTTGTGAAAGCATATGCTCCCTATCAGCTTATATCAAGACTTTAAATTTAATTTGTCTGGGAGTGCTACCTTGATAGGTTGGGAGTCAAAGGGTGCAATGCTCCCATTCAGAGGTGAAGGGTTGTGCTGGATTCATTCTTATTTCCTAATGCAGGTGATTTTTTTTTAGGAAGACACATCAGTTGCTAGACTTCATTACATTTTGAAGCCCTGTTAAGCAGAGGTTATTTCTATCACTCCAATTGTCTAAGCCCTGTGATATACCCCTAAGTTTTGGATGTCTCTTCATGGCTGTTTGGTCAGTCAGATAATTATTGAGACCATGATGCTCAGATACTCAAAACTGTCTCCATTTGAGTGTTCTGGCTATGATACTTTTGCAGTAGTTGGTGTTGATTGCAGACATCTGCCTTAAGCACTGCTATGTCCTCCAAGACTCTGGTAACCATTGTAATCAAGCCGCCAGTGTTACTGGGTAAGTCATTAGAGCTGATTATACTTGGTGGACTTTCTTGGCAAGCTGTTTTGATCATGGAAAAGTGAAAATAATAACCATCCTTTTCTTAAATGCTTCCAAGGAAGTCACTCTCAACTAACACCTCACACAGATTAGTCCAAACTTTAACAAAGCATGATAAACTGTTACAGTTTCACCCCCCTGCACTACCTTACTCATGTGCTATCCCAAACCCTACCTCTGCCCCTAATCTTAACCCCACACATTACATTATTAAACACCCTTTCACTAACACTACTACAACGCAAGACAAAAGGACACAGAGCACACACAACACCAAACATACAAAACAGTAAATTTATCCCCTTATCTAACCCTTAACTTCCACACTAATCCATGAACATTTGTACATACACTCTAAACACTATAACCTTTTCATTCATTCATTTTCCTGTATAACTCACTACAGACATGAGCATTCAGTCATTTGTGCCTTTGCTCATTTGACGATTGATTGATTGATTCATTCATTCATTTGTGCATTTTCTTTTTTCACCCACAAAAACTTTTCAGTTAAATGTTAATTCACTATTTTAATTAAACCTGTAAACTTGCCAAATTAGGGTATATACTGTCAGGATGAGCAATATGTCCAGTGAGGCAGAAGAAAAGGGTGGGCATGCTAGCCATGCCTGTCAACCTCTTTGTGCTAGAAATATGGACAAAGCCTAATGGGGGACAAAGGCCCACAAATAGGGACAGATTTTTAAATATTGCTTTTATAAGCTCAGAAAGTTGTTAGAATAACAGGGTTTGCGTTAACATGCATTTTTCTGAAAGATTTAAAGTCTGAAACTGCAATGTATGTCATTACATAGTGACTTCAATCACTAGATCATCACAGTGATTTGTCAGAAAATCACAAATTGTGAGACAAAAAACTGGACATTCTGTGCAAATATGGACAGTTGAACAGTATGATGCTAGTGTATATGGATTATACTGAGACTGGACAAGCTTAAATAAATGATTGCCAACGCAACGTTGAAGCAATGAAGCGGAGATGGGAGGGAGTCTTATTCATCATTACTATAATATATTTCTCCCAAGGCACTGGACCCAGCTTAGGTTTATGAGAGGAGAAAATGCAATGTTATCAATTGGAATATAATGATGATGTATTATGATGGCTATCATAGGCACATCATCTTTTTACATTTTCTCTACTGAAAGATTTTTTTAAGATATTTTGCTAAGCTACAGGTATGGTAGGTGATACAGAAGTTACCCATACAAACGGAGCCTAGTTTATGTGTTCCCCAGTACAAGATACACTGAAGACTGGACAGCATCATAGCATCAAGGGAATTTGGCTATTTGGCAGATGAGATTGGATTTAACCTGATAAGTTTATTGGATCATTCCTTGCCATTGTTAAGACTACAGGGGAATGAAAAAATTGTTCTGAAACTTTGGTGATTCAATGTTTCTTTCTGTAAGTGACAATACATTATAGATTGATGTGAAATTAAGTTTGGGGATGGTATCAGGCTGTCCCAGAAGAATATCAGATTTGTAGGATTAGTTTAAATGTATTTCCCTAATCATCTGTAATAGTACACAAAACGACTCAAAATGACAAGGAGGAGCATAAGAAATGAGTAGCACGACTACCTCGAGAATCATCAAGAATTGCGTATGGGTGACACCTCGGTGGAATAAGAAAGTACAATTCAGCAAATTGAAGCTTATTAAAGTATTGCAGCAGGAATTAGACTTTAGTTGTAGAGCCATTAAGCAGTGGGAATATAAAGTCTCCTCAAAAGCACAAAAAGCTGCACTTTGATTGTGGGTGGACAAAAGATCAGCTGTCTGAGGTTTGCAAGGTAGAACTACTTGTATGTGACCCAGTACAATTTTTTTAGGAACTTTTCAGACTCTGACTGTGGCAGAGACTAACAATTGTGGGAAGGGCTTCATAAAAGTTGCTGGTACCAGTTATTGAAGAAAAACTTGAAAAGGCTATTAAGAGCCTCCTGGCAGCTAGGTCACCAGGCAGTGATGGCATTCCAGTGGAGCACTATCAAGCTGTGGGTCACATATTACTGACAAGATACAGTGATTACAGCATGTTTGAAAAATAAGAAGGGTCTGATTTTCCAGAGTCCTACATCATTAAGATTATATGCCTACTCTGATAATTAATCAGTTTAGATTTATGCATGACAACATGGCCAAAATTCTCTTCACTGTACAAGATACTATAGAATTAGGCTCCTTATTGAAATGCTGGGACACCAGATGCCAAGCGCCAAAAAACGGGGAAAATAGACCAAAAAACAGAGGAAAAGAGCAAAACTCAAAAATGTCTCTTGTTATAACTTCTTTATTCAGGGTGGAAGCCCCCCACTCCATCACCCCCAAACTTATATATATACATATACCATTTCCAAGATTGCTAAACCTCAGAAAAAGGGGAATATTTTGAGAAATGGCATCGCAGACTTAGTGTCTATAAGTCTATTCATTTGGCCATTCAGTCAGTGCATTACAGGACTTGGCCTAGTGGGTCCTGATACTTCAAATGGTTACCATTAAGGTTAAATTCCCTGTTGATAATAGTGAGCAGAGATATCAGAAAGGCATTGCTAGTGTTTATTGGCCTTGTTTTTGTGTGAGACACTGAAATACTTCATATTTGCTGGGGACTTTCACTAACTGTTGAATCGATTCCAGAAGTTAAAAACAAGGGTAAACATTAATGCTGAATTGTTGAAAGTGTTTTCTCCTAACAGGGCATCCAGGCACAGATTTGTTCTTTTTTCCTTGCTTTTTGCTCATTACTTGAAACCACTTGCAGTGGCACAGAGGTAATCACAGATTAATGGTTAGAAAATTGAGGTGGTGGAGGCAAAGTTTACACTATATGCTGGTGTTATTTTAATTTATTTAGCAGAACCTGAACAGGGCCTTATAAAATTATTCGAAATCCTTCAGCAATTTGGTCACTTGTCATGGTATAGGGGAAATGTCACAAAACCCAGGCTACTGATGTTTAACTTTTACCCATCAGAGCAGTTGAGATGAGATTTCCAGTTTCTGTATGACCTATCCCATCTGACTTATTTAGGAATCCAGATAAGCAGGTTCCTCAAGGAAACTGCCTGGTGCTCTTATCATATAGCATTTCAAAAGTGCCGAGATTTTTTAATAGGTGGAAATTCATTCCACATGGTAAACATCAAAGAGTTGCAGCCTTGCAAATGATCATTCCTCCTTAGCATTTATATTTGAAATGAGGTTTTGCCGTATGACCCAGGGAGAGATTTCTTCAGTAAACTAAAGTAGACAACTTCTACTTTTTTTCTTTTTTTTTTGACACAAGAGAAAGCCAAGGTTCTCCTGGGAGAAAATCACATTAGGTAATGATAAAAGGGGGTTTTGGGAACCTGGACTCTGTATGCATTGGAGAGTGTCTCAGATCAGGTATTTTGTCCTATGGTTCTCTAAAGAATATAAGGTGAATTGTGAAGGTTAGTGGTGGCACCTTCATGGAGAGACCTACCAAGGGACTAATTTGAAAAGAAAGAGCAGGATAGTAGTCATTTCTACAACTTGCATTCCAATGGTTGGTTGTTCAGTTAAATGTAGACCAGTAGATAAGTGTTTTCACCCTCTATAACTATATCTAAATCAAAGTTGTGGTCACAGTTATCGAACATGATTGGTTACGTTGGTGGGTAAGCAAAATTTTAGAACGAGCTTTAGGGCTTACCAGGATGTAATCCACATGCTTACTGCCTAGAAAAATTTGGATTCATGAATTAAGGCCACTTAATTTACAGGTAATTGAAGGCAGTCATGCAACAGTATACTGAAATATCTGTCTCCTTAAAGGGATGAATCAAAAATGGACCAAGTCTATAAAGGAAAACTGATCCCAGTCTTGGGGAGACACATCTGCTTAGTAAAATATATCATACATTCCAAGAAATGGCAATTCAGGTTAAAGGAAAACTTTGACATGATTGGTCCAGAATAGTAATAGTCACTGTAAGCTATGTGCAGGGGTTTGGTCTCCAAGAAACAGAAGGTAGTGACACCTTCCAGAAAGTTTAAGATTTTTGAATGTAAATGCGTTCATAAGTATTTTATACCCATACAACATTGTGAGTTGTGTATTTAGGAACCTTGATGTGATGTTAGAGATGTCTGGAAGGAGAGAATAGATACTGGATTCGTATATTTTTGAGTTGCTCAAAACCGAGTCAGTTTAAAAACAAATTTGCAGTGATTATTAGTAAACTGTTGCCAGGGACAGTTACACTTTAAAAGAGATTGCTTGCTAGATATCTCTGTAGAAGGTTTCTGGTCTGATAGTGTGAGGTCATTGGTATCTTTAATTAAATTAGTTTGCATGAAGGTGATTATTAATTGATTATGGATGCCACCATATCCCCTGACAGTAGATGAGGTACATAGTTTGCTGCAAAATTTGATTAGGAAAAATAACTATGAGCTGTCAGTGAAAAATGGATTTGCTTCTATATAAAATAGAGCCCTTGGCTCTAGCTTTTCACTAAGAACTTCCAAGTTTGGTCAAGGGCATGTGAAAGGGAGCTGTTTGATGCACAGCAAGAAAAGTTGCAGTGATGGACTCATCTAGTTGTTTGGAAATACTAGTTTAGACAAGGACAGACGTTCTAAATCTCCACATGCACTGACCATATTATGATGGAACAACAACTAACTTTTGTTTAATGTGAATTTTTAATATGTCAGTTTCACCTAACTCTGGCTGTACTTATTCAGTACAATTGCATTAATACAGTATTTGTTTGGAAATACAATTTATTTGAAAAAAGGGGGTAGGACAATCAATAGACTGTCATGCAACCCAATAAAGTATAAAGATATTTTCCAAGCAATGTGATACTCAATAATAACGGTAGTAACTTGAAATATATGCAATGTCATGTTTCACATAGTTGCTATTATGCACTGTATTGCAAGCTTCAAGATAAAAAAGTTCATCAAAAGTACTTCAGAGAACTTTGAGTAATAATCTACATATATGAGACACAGCAAACATCTGTGTCTTATAGATGTGGATTATTATTACAAGTTCCCTGAATTAGCCAGAATGACTGGCATGACAAGTGAAAGTCTGGTTAGTGGCATAAAGTCAGTATTTTCAAGACAGGGGATGCATGATATATTCACATTGGACTATTCTGTTAAACAGAGTGATTTTTTTATGAATGGGAATTCAGCCACACAACATCCAGATTGCAGTCTAAAGCAGAGCTACTCAAGGTATGGTGTATGCACCAATGCCAATCTCTCAACTGCTGGTCTTTGGGCTGTTTTGCTGTTTTATTTTAGTAAGTAAAGCAATTCAGCATTTTTTTTTTATTTAAAGAGGATAAAATATGAGGGGCCCATTAATCTCTTTAGCTGGGATTCTGGTTCAAGATAGGGGAGGCAATCAATTACCTCTACTGAGCTTTAGGAGGTCAGTGCAGTTAACCATCAATTTGTTGACTTTATGTTCCTTACACAGGTTGGCTGGAGAAGCAGTTATTGGCACATGAGGTAGGTTTTTTTATTATTATCAGTGGTGGATTTTCTGGGAGACCTAATGTCTTCACAATTGTGTCTTTTTTCAGTTTCATTATTGTTGAGAAAATGCAATGTGAATGTTGTTATTCTTGCAATTTTGTAAGTGCTGGCAGTTTCTCTTGGGCCAAGCAGATATCTGAGGTGCAGGCAGTCTTAGAAGTAACTATGATTGGTGTGTGTGTGTGTGTGTGTGTGTGTGTGTGTGTGTGTGTGTGTGTGTGTGTGTGTGTGGTGTGTGTGTATGGGGGGGGTGTAGCCAGTGAATTTAATTTTCTACTCGTGCTGTTATTGCTGCCCCCTAACACACTTGGTAGTTAAAAATTGACTTGTTACCCCAACACTTAACAAATGTTTGCATCACTTTCCCTCTAAAACCATTAAATATATATTTTATCAATCTGTGTAACTCTTATAGTAGGCCTTTATTTAGACAGTTATGGACACAGTATGGCTTGAAAGAGCCATGATTTCTCTAAGTAAGGTATCAAAAATTGTACTCAGTACAGTAAAAAGAGTACAGCTAGCTACATCTGTGTGTGTGTGTGTGTGTGTGTGTGTGTGTGTGTGTGTGTGTGTGTGTGTGTGTGTGTGTGTGTGTGTGCGCGCGTGTGTGTGTGCGTGTGTGCGTGCGTGCGTGCGCATGCGTGTGTGTGTGTGTGTGTGTGTGTGTGTGTGTGTGTGTGTGTGTGTTTGCACTGGAGGCATTGCTTTCATCTGTCTCTGATCTTGCTTTATGTTTTGGTGTGTTCTTCAAAAGATTTTTGTCTTTAGTGGCAAACTGTTGTGGATTGTATTCACTAAATAATGACAGAAGTGAGTTTTATACTTTGTATCATTCAGAAAATGCTTAAAAATACAATAACCTGTTACTTTAGCAACTTTCTATATATGTATGATAAATATTTAAAAATGGTCTCTGATGTGGATCTTTGTAGATTCTTTTTGGGATATGGGTGAGGAAACAAAGTGCATGTTTGTATGACAGTAACACCTTTAAATACACTATTATTAGCATTCATTCTTTTGCTTTAATTCCAGTCTAACACCAGAGGAGTGCAAAGGATATGACTGTTATTTTTTGAGTAAGAGAGGCAAGCAGCATTACCAGGTATTTCTAGATATGTTCACTGTATCCTTGTAAGGATTTGTCTCAGTTTATTGGGAAATAATATTTTTGTCAACTTTGAACATTAAATCTTGGCTGTAACTTATTTCTTCCTTGAAAGAAAGTAAGACTGATTGTTTTTTTCTATACTCAAATATGTTTTCAAGGCTATGACTGGATAAGAAGGTTTGGAAAAAGCTCTAACATGCACCTCAGAGAATCTAGGACCACCAAACCTCCTACTTAATTCAGTTACTTCAGTGCAGTCTTGGCCAGTCTTACTGTTCATCTTAATACAAAGTGAGGAACACATGAAAGCTTACACAGGTGGTGAGTGTTCTACACTGCATATCTTTAAGTGGCATAGTCAGTTTATTGCAGTTGTTTTATGAAAGTACTGGTGTGTGATAAATCTGAATTAAAAACATCTGGTCCTATGGCGCAGAAAGTTTGAGAAACACTGGCCTCATGAGTAATCAGAACGAACTATCCAGACAGTGAAGAATCTCATTTTTTAGCAAAGGCTGTGTGATTTGTCATCGTGCAATATTGAAATTTGAGAATGCTATATTGATGGACGCATTGTTTCAAAGACAAAACTAGTGATAGAAAGAATCTTAAAAGCCTCAAGTTGACTAAATTTAGAGATGATTGCAAATTAGGAGCAGTCATGGAATTCTGCACCAACATAAATGTTCTCCAGGAAGGACTGACACAGTCAAATAACTGGTATAAGAGCCATGGACTAAAATTAAATGCCAAGAAATGCATAACAGTATCCTTTGGGAAGTCATCCATTCCTGGTAACTGTCATATTGACAACACACCTCTAAGAGTTGACCTAGAAATCAGGGATTTAGGGACACACAATGAAAGTAATCTAGCCTTTGACCGTCATGTGTCTGCAGTAGTAAGGAAATCATTCTATGTTGTGCAACTTATAAACAAAGGTATGGCATCGTGGTCCAAGGAAGTCATTGTTCCAATGTATTCAGCATAAAGGAGACCTATCATTGAATACAGTGCCTCCTTTGGCATGTGCATAACCAGGCATATCCAACAACTGGAACATCCATAGAGGTTCCTCACTGAAAGAATACAGGGCATAAGTAACATGTCATATGTAGAGAACCTCAAGGCCCTATCCATGTATTCTGTCTCCTACAAGCTGTTGAGGGGAGATCTATCCCTAGCATACAAGGCATTGCCAGACCCCACTCTGATGGACCTCTTACATATCCATAAAACAAACAGCACCAGAATTACCCATTCTAAAGACTGAAACCTTTCCTGTGATATAAATAGGACCTGCTAGACAGAAAGATATGTATCACAGAGACTACTCCTTCTCAGGAACAGGCTCCCCATCCATGTGAAGTAGAGCTGTTCCCTAATAAAATTCAAGTGTAACTTGTACAATCAGATGGGGAACAGGAAATTCATTCCTGTTTGCCACCTATCTCTCTAATGGACACAGGCAGCTTGTAAATGTTTCATCATCACCTGAGCCCCTGATTATACTTATCAAGGGTAGCAGAACTTGTCAGACGTTTGGGATGCATGGCTAAGCTTAAAAAGGCCCTTGTGGTCATTTGCCCAATAAACACCTATGAACATATGAACCTAAGCAGAAAACCAACTTCCACTGTACTAGTGATGCCTAAGAATTGTGCAGGAAAGAAACATGCAGAAAATGAGGTAGTACTAAAGGCAAAATGTGTAGAAGTTTAGGAATGTTACATGTTGCATACTACATGAGACACAAGGAAACATGGGAAACTCTGCAGCCTGAGGCTAATATTATTTACAAAGCACTTGAACCAACATCATATATAACTTGTCAGAATGATAGTTGCACAGAAGAAATAACAAGCATTTATATAAAACAAAATGCATAAAAGTGAAAGATGCAAGAAAATGAGTAACCATCCATTTTTATATGAAAATAGAGACTATGAAAACTTTGATGGTCTAAAGTCACAAAGTTAGACTTTTGAAATTAATTCTTCAAATGAACCTACTCTGCAGCAAGAGGTGTCCCGAAAGCATGGCCAGATGTCCAGCAAAATCAGTCCTGCTAAATTCACCAGATAATGGAAAACCATTTAAGAAACCTGGCAGCAATATGAACTGTTTTAGTGTTCAAAGGATTTTAAGGGCTGAAAAAGTGCATTATCAAAATGTCTTTGAATTTGTCTAAAAACAATTATTCTGATGTAAGTATATCAAGGCATGCACACTATATTATTATTTTTTTTCTTTTTTATAATGTTAAGGTTAACACATGTTCCTCATAAAGACACACATGTCCACACACACACACGCACGCACGCACACACACACACATATATATATATATATATATATATATATATATATATATATATATATAATAAACATATATATCTTTTAAAAAGTGGGTGGAAGAAATGAGGCATATGCCTTTAAATGCTACAAATGCTAACAAGCTACACAGAATAGATCTGACTTCACTGACGTCAGATCATATCTACTGTCGTTTCATGATTTATTAAGATTGCTGACATGATGGCTTGTAATATTTGGATTTTTTTTAATTAAGCTGATGATTAGAATCTCAATCTGTAAGAAATATTGAGATAGATAATGATGGTGTTCAAGAAAGTCTGGAAGAGATTACACAGTAAAGCACCCTTTTGTTCTATATCTACTCAGGCTGAAACTATTTCCCTAAATGCATCCAAAGTTACACTGATGTGAAAGCCAGTTTACACAGACTGTACTTATATGTGGACATGTCACTGATATGCTAGGTAAAAAGTAAAAAGGAAAAAAAAATCAATTTAAAATCCAAGAACTGCTTTACTACATTAAATGTTGAACAAATGACTTAGAACTCCTGAACAGCATTAGGCACCAATGTTTTATGTAATTAAAGTGTGCAGATTTGTAACAAATATTATGCCACTGACTGACATGTGGTGAAGAAAGCAGTCACATATGTTTTCTGTTGCTTAATAAGTCTATAAATATTGAAAAAGTGATTATCCTTAATATGAAGAGACGCCAACTGTAATATGATCACTAATGATATATAAATATTCAAAGCAATGTTTTATCTTTTTACAGAATTCAGCATTCCTAGAAACTGGAAAAGTTATATACGAGATATAACATATGTTCCGCTTTATTATATGGAAACACAGTTAATAATAAACTAAACAAATCTTAGAAAAGAAAATGAAGCCAAACTTTAATTGTGGCATATGGTTCTGTTTCTTCAACAATTTTCTGCCTGGAGCAATGCTGTTTCAAAACAAGCAGTGTAAGTGCTTGTTGGTTAAATCCACTCAAAGATAAATAGGAGGTCTATGCTGATACCAGGGACATGAGCTCCATAATGAATGCACTATGCAGCATGCACTGAGAAAGTAGAAGGGAGACACATCATCTCCAACAGTGTATGTGGAAGGTGGGCATTACACAGTCTCCAAAGTTACCAGATGTAATGGCATAATTAATGGTACCTGTAAGAAGATGGATGTCTGCTCACTGTTGCATGTTGAGGTACAGAGCAGTATAATCAATTTCTTAATAGCTAATATGTACTTCTTCACCCACCTCCCTAACTAATTTCCCTTACACTGTCTACTATTGCATTTTTGTGAGCAAATGTCCTCCCTCCCACACACTTCTCACATATTGAGACTTGTGCTGTGTTTGCCCTTCAAGAAAAGATTTGCCTGTAAGAGGTAGAGTATATATAATTACAGGGCAACAAACCGCAAGAGGTCATCATACCTGAGATATAAGATACCATAGATGGAAAATAGTTTGTAAATGTACTTTCCAGTAAGATGCTAGTTAGGGACTTGAAATTAATTTTAAACAAATAAAGTATATTGCAAGCTTGACATTAACAGAGTGTAAGTAACATAATTAATTAAATTCAAAGAGAGTTACAGTGCCCTTAAGAAGTAATATTCTGAAACAAACCACAAACTTTTCTTGTGGTTTTATGTGGATTTGAAGTATGAAGAAATGATATGCTGCAGATTATGCATTATATGTTATACATAACTTTTTTACTTATTGGTGTAATCCCATTTTATTTAGGTCACAAAAGCCAATGTTAAGTAATTGTGCTTATAATATAAATATTAAGGTGCTAGAAACTTAAATCATTAACTAAAATAGCAGGAAAAATGGACATTGCACTGTCATTTTGAGGCCTTATGCAGCATGGAGCAATTTATATAGCAAATGTTGAAATTATAATAAAATGTAAGACACTAATTTTTTTACCTCCTTTCCCGGATTATCTGCTGTGCTGTTTGAGTTCTGTATGAGAGCACAGTATGTTAGCTTCAATGGATTTGCAGTAGGTAAGATATGCATAAAGAAAAATTATGACGTATCAGATGTTATTCTGGAGCTGTTTAGATAGTAAGCAGGCGTATAGACATGCTGTGTGTTGGAATTACAGCCTACGTCTTACTCAGACTTTGACTAAAAGACTGCATCTAAAATGAAGACTAACAGTTTCTTTCTTGATATGTACACATATATGCAACACTTACAGGTAAGTATCAAAAGCAATTGCCAATAAATCACAGAGTATCAGATGAAGCTAAACTGAAGAGATTCCACATATTTTAGTTAAAGATGCAAAGTTTCAGCAAAGGCATTCTTCCTTTTCTTCTTGTTAAAAAGGCTTATAGCAGGAGACTTTTCCTTGCATACCATTCACCAAAGTCATTGCGAGGTCTTCCAGCTCCTTATGCAGTTTCCTAAGCTGACACCCCCCCCCCAAATTCAAGTTGACGATAAAAAAAAAAAAAAAAAAAAAAGGCTTGTCCTTTCTCTGACTTGGGGTTGACAAAAGGTCCTCTCTCTTTATATATACTGAATCAGAGACTGACATGCCTCAGAGAAAAGAGAATATTCTGAGAAACACAGACTGAGACAAAATTGATATTAAGTCTGCATTTTCTGTCATTCAATTTTGCCATTCCAGAACTTGCACTGATGAGTCTTGGAAAACATTTGCTGAGGTGAAAGACCTAGACAAATCTTTATCCTCATCTGTCTCTTCACCTGTCTATCAATATGCCTGTCTATCTACTTAACACATCTCTTTGTATCTTTCTGTCTATAGTTGCTTACCTTCCAATCTAATAATCTCCCTAGTCTCCCATTAAAATGGTTCTGAATTCCAATACAATTATGCTATACATTCCCTAAATATGAACCTACCCTTGCCATTTGCAGAGTGCCTCTCACACATTCCATCCACCTCAGCACCTCCAACAGGCTTGAATATATTGTACATGGCTGAACGATACTAGTAATTTGTTGCTTAGTTTGAAAAATGCATTTACTGGCTTGTTGAAGTGCCTCAACATAACCATATGCTAACTGCATATCTAATTTTATTATATATTTTATTATATTTATGTATCTGTTGTTTTGACTAAAATCTAAATTTGCTACTGCCCGATGCCCAGGGCATCAGTTAGTGTTGTAATGGGACCTTTGGCCCAATCATTTTTTTCATAAAGAAAATTGCAAATGAACAAATTAATACACAGAATATATATATTTTTTCTTTAAAAAAGTTTAATAAATACATTCATTCTACTGAACAGCTACCCCGGACACTGTCTTTCATCAGACAATAACTGACAAGTTAAAACTGTCCAATGTCAAGTCATATGCAGTTTTATGTGTAA
This sequence comes from Protopterus annectens, assembly GCF_019279795.1. Classification (NCBI taxonomy): domain Eukaryota; kingdom Metazoa; phylum Chordata; order Ceratodontiformes; family Protopteridae; genus Protopterus; species Protopterus annectens. The sequence goes on from NC_056725.1 coordinate 577,777,188, forward strand.
AGAGCAGGCTATGCACCAAGCCATAGTTAATCAAGGTCAGGGGTTCCTCGCTAACCTGATAGAAGTCACCACTGAAGTTCTGCAGGCTTTGCAATGTGGCCACTTATTGGAGTATTCTTCTCAGATATAAGATTGGAAAATGGGTTATTGATAATCAGATGAGATTCATTTGGACCCAGTGATGGCAATTTCAATGCGCCCCTTTCCTGTGAAACTGTCCTGCTGAAAAACATATTAAGCAGACCAGAACTAATGCTATTTTTTATTTGCAGAAGGCAAGTATTCCTGTAAACCCCACGAGTAAGAGCACTCTCCATTCCCCTCCCAGCTTACATATATTAACTCCATAGTCAAAATATGGGGGGAAAGGGCACAGTCAGGTTTACTGAAAGTGGTTTTCAACAGAATTGTTTCATGGGCATAGAAGGTGCTCAAACTGCAGCCATTAGGTTGTCACATTTCCAACAAACAAGAAAATGATTGCAAATCGAATAATCCAATTAGATCAATAAAAGATGCTGAAGCTTTTCAAGATGATGTATGAAAACTATATACCAGGTATAATAGTAATGGTATCTGCTTTTATGTCATTAGATGTAGTATAGTCAGACAACAAAAAGAACATAAATTATGATTACAAAACACATTGTCAGATCAAAAAAGAAAAACACAATAATTAAAAACCTAGAGATAAAGGCAGATAATTTAAACTTTAATCAGTATGTGACTAGCAAGTTATGAAAGCATATTCTTAAGCCATAGTAATTAAAAAAAATATGTCTGACAACACTAAGAAGATCACTATATCAATTACCTCACTAATCAGAGATCACTATATCACTTACCTCACTAATCAGAGATCACTATATCACTTACTTCACTAATCAGAGATCACTATATCACTTACCTCACTAATCAGAGATCAGTATATCACTTACCTCACTAATCAGACATGTTATTCATCGCAGTACTACATTTTATAGCCTTTGAACCCAACACTTGAAAGAAGCTGAAGTGGTACAATAACAAGTTAGAGAGATAGGAAATCTGAACTATTCAAAAAAGCTTCAGGAACTGTTATTATTATTTTTTTCTTATAAGAGAGAGTGATGGCATTTTTTGTACTACAAATGAATGTCTGATGTTCTATATTATAATCTTTGCTTTGAATGTACCAGTAATTTAGCTAAGACCAGTTCAGAAAAGATAATATTAAGAAAACATCAACAATACAACAAAAGTGAGAGTTGCATTGCACAATGCCTTCCATGGTTATAGAATAAGCTTACCCTTACCCTAGGGAAAAGTCGTTTTTTAACTTTCTTCAAAATATGTCTATCTATCCATCTGTCTATCTATTTTTAGTAAACATACCAGAATATGAAAATAACATGGGATCAAGATTCTTGACGGCCAGTAGATCACTTGCTTGACAATGGAACCTATGAATCTTTAACATGTGTTTCTGTATGTTTTGTGATCATTTAGCTGTGCCACTTACATGTGCAGGAACTCATGATCTGCAGCTCTGTAGATCAAGCCATCATCACCCTCTTTATCCCTTATTCACATAGGTTCAGGCTGTCATATTAACTGTCCCCACTTGTTTCAGTTCTAAACCACTGGTCCTTGGCAGTTGTGCTGAACTGACCCATCCCATGCAGTCTTTATGCTGCTTAACTGGAAATCCTCATCTCGTCTTGCTTTCGTCATATCTGTCCCAAGTCTACTTTACCAAAGTGTCTTCTGCTGTCCAGCATATGTGACTAAATCATAGCAGTCTGTTGTCCTTGACATTCTGTGCAATTGGAGAGCCACTGCCATTGAGTCTGATGTCCTTATTGATTCATCTGTCCCACAGTGTACATCCTAATAGCCTTCTCAGGCATTTAATCTACATCACATCCAGAGCTGCTCTGTCAGAAATGCTCAGGTTTGCATGCAATACCGAATTATGAGCTCATATTGGGGGTTGGGGATTGGCATGATGGTTAAAGTGTTGACCTCTTCATCAAAAAATGCAGAGTTTGATTCTCACCTTTGAAAGGGATATGGGATAGGCTCAAATGACACACATGAGCAGCTTGCCTATAAACACCACTTTTTGTTCATCTTACTTTTCAGCTTTTTCTTTGGCATTCTTTTGTTACATGGTACTGTTTGGCACTTTGTGCCAGTTAACTGCAACACCTCTGATTCTGTTGTTTTTGATGTCCTCATTCAAGTTTTGATGGCCTGAATCACACCTCCCACATGCTCGAAGTTGTTAATCTGTTCCACTAGTCCCCTTCTTTCTCAGTTTCTCATTTTCTTCTCTTTCTGATTTCTCCTGTTAACTGGTATGACCTCTGTCTTGTCTGTACTTGCTACTTTTTCATGTTTTGCATTCCTGTACCCTATCATTTGGTGAAAGTCCTGTTCAGAATCCCCTTGTACTGTCACATTCTCTGTGTATAACAGCTTGGTGATCTGTTCATCCTACCTGTTTGCTGATATAGTCAGTCACCAGTATGAACAGAAGGGCTCATTTTTAAATAAACATGACATTAAATGACTCATATTCAATTTAAAATCCTTTGCAGAGGAAACACAATAAAAAAACACCATTGTGTTCATTGCCTTATCTGGATAAATAGGAATATTCTCAACTTTTCTTTACAACTATAGTTTGATTCTCTGCATAAATGATGCATTTTTGGAAATGTCTCTGGTCAAGAGACAGACATCTGACATCCTGGCAGATAGGTTCAGTGCTAACTTTACCCCCCTCTCACCCCCTAAAGGGCCCATATCTATACAGGAAGAATGCAGAGTCCCTGTAATCACAACTATGCAGGTAAAAGCTGCACTCTCTAAAGCCAAAAACGCAGCATCCATGGGACCGGACAACATCCCAGGCTGCGTTTTACATGAACTTCAGAACGAACTGGCTCCCCACTTCAGCACCATGTTCAATAATAGCCTCGCATCAGGCTTTGTGCCCACTGAATGGCACACAGCAACAGTTATCCCACTCCACAAAGGGGGAGCCACCACTGATCCCAGGAACTATCGACCTATTAGCCTGACGAGTCTTGTCTGCAATGCCATGGAATATATCATCATGGAACTCATAAACAAAGACAGTGGTAACCTCCAAACTCTGGATCCCACCCACTTCGGGTTTGTGAAAGGCTGATCATGCCTCCTGAACCTTATCGACTTCTTTGAGGCAATCACCAAAGCTGTAGATGAGGGTAAGGTGGTGCACACAGCCTATCTTGACCTCACCAAGGCTTTCAACACCATTACCCATTCTGGAATTATAGCTAAACTCACTAAACTAGGTATAAATCCCTGCATCACAAGATGGGTTGCCAACTGGCTCACTGACAGAACCCACACTGTAAAAGTTGCAGACTCCAAATCTGACCTCAAAGCAGTGACAAGTGGAGTACCACAGGGTTCCGTCCTGGGACCTCTCCTGTTTGGTATCTACTTCTCTGAAGTACAGGCTAACACAGAAGGCCTCTGGTTAATGAAGTTCGTAGATGACTGCAAACTAGGAGCCATAGACAAGTCCCCAAATGATGTGGACATCCTACAGAAGGGCCTCGCTGAGACAGATGCCTGGTGTCAGAGCCATGGCCTCAAGCTCAATGCCAAAAAGTGCTGTGTCATCCCCTCTGGTAAAAACTCTGTACCCATGCACTACCACATAGGCAGCAATCTACTTAACACTGAATGTGTGATAAGAGATCTTGGGACCCAGGTGGACAATAGTCTCTCCTTTGATAGTCACATCACCACAGTAGTCAGGAAGTCCTTCTATGTGGCACACCTCATCATAAAAGGGTTCTCATTCAGGAAAAAAGAGGTCATTGTTCCCCTCTACTCGACACTCATTAGACCCATTATAGAGTACAACACCCCTTTTGGAATGTACCTCTCAAGACATCTGCAGCAGCTGGAAAGGCCACAGAAGTACCTCACAAAAAGGATTACTGGCCTCAAACAAATGCCCTATACTGACTGCCTCAAAAAACTCCAGCTTTACTCCATAGCATATCGCCTACTCCGAGGTGATCTCTGCCTAACATATAAAGCTATGTCAAACTCAGAGCTGTTGGACATGCTACACCTAAAGAAATCCCAGTCCCTCCAAGCTAAATGCTCTAGGGACCTAAACCTTGTCACCACAATAAACAGGACATGCTGGAGGGATAGATTCCTGTCCCAGAGACTTCCCATACTCTGAAACAGGCTACCCATTTATGTCAAGCAAAGTTCTTCATTAGCACTCTTCAAGAAAAATCTTGATGATTGGATGGAAGATAGGAAATACACCCCGGGGATCACTTCTGTGTCCCTGCTCGACAGTGGCACAGGGAAATAACTTTCTTGGGTGGCGTAAGCCAGGGAACTTTGTTGGCTAGGCTTACATAGGCCCTTGGGCTGATAGCCTAGTACCTACCTATGAACCTATGAACCTATAAGAACTCTAACACTGTTGTGTATGATAAAATCAAACTAAAAGCTTTCATAAAAATGAACTTATTAGGGTACTTCATGTTACATATTGTAATATTTTGATAAACTGTTGCTTTCCCTCAGTACATTTATTTAAAAAATATAAGTGATTTCTACAGCTTTACTTAAAAATTAGCTACTGTGCTAAGCTGTAAAAAAAAAAAAAAAACTTCAGATATTTTGCGGACAGTGATGAAACTTGTGGAAATTATGGAAAAAGGAGGTGCAGAGTTCCTGCGATCTTGGTTATATGTAAACATGGATGATTAGGATGTTTGTAAAGGAAAAGACTATGAATATGGGAGTGAGGTAGTTGTTGTGTAAATGAAGAGTACAGTGGGAAGAGAAAGAGAGAAGGTTTACAATTATTTA
>NC_056725.1:578815921-578913421 GCF_019279795.1 Protopterus annectens
ATATATATATACATATATATATATATATATATATATATATATATATATATACAAATGTATATATATATATATATATATATATATATATATATATATATATATATATATATATACACACACACACATATATATGTATGTATATATATATATATATATACAGATAAGTATACATAAAAATACTTAAATATATAACAGCATAGCAGCTACAAACAAATGCAATCTGTGGGTCATGCTGCTCAACACTAGAAATCTAAATCTCAAAAGGCACTCACTCAGAACACTCCTTATTCACAAAGAATGCCCACAAGTCTACACTGGTAGCCCAACATAATGCATCACAGATACTGCAGGTATAGCTAACATAGGATAAGACAGCAATTCAAGTTGTAGGCTGCTGTAGGTCCCCAACCGTGTCCCAAGAGTCAAACCCCACATTCCTAAGTGCTGTCGAAAATATTACTGTTCAACCTAACCCTCTTATACTGGTTGACCTCAACTACCCCTCCATTAACTGTGAAAGCTACCCATGTAATAATTCACTTGCCCAATGTTGCCTGGAATGCATCCATTCCAATGGGCTGGACCAGCTCATTTCTACACCCACTACAGGTAGCAACATCATTGACCTAGTCAGTGCAAACATGGGCAACTGTTGCTGTGCATCATTAGTGAACACCATGGTTAGATCTCACCACACTGTCATCACCGTAGGAATCTATTTCCCTCCCGCCCCCCTACAAAGGTAACCACCATGAAAAACCTTTTGAAAGCCAACTTTGGCTTCCAATGATCAGAGGTGGCTAACTTCAAGGCACTCTTGCAAATGGAGACTAGTTGTATGACCTCCAAACACACACCAATGCAGTAGTTACACATACACAAATGCATGGATTTTACCATACTCAGTAGTAACAAAATGCTCCCCTCCAGAAAAGGGAAGCCAATCTGGTAATCAAACTGATATGGAATAAGGTGAAATCTCAAGAATGGAAAAAAACCCTTATCAGCTTCAACAAAAAAGATGAGATTCCTCATGAAATACTCTAAAGTTAGCTGTGAAAACAGAATTGCAGCACACAGTAAAGACATCCACAAGGCCTCCTATAGTTATACAAAGAATCTCTACAGCAATACCAACATATGCTCTGAGCTGCTGCACGATGTTAACTCCTATACTGAGGCAGCAGATATTGCCAATATACTGGCACACAGATTCAGTGGCAACTTTACCCCTCTCCCCACCCCCAAAGGACCAATCATAATGCCAGTACACTGCCAGGCACCCAGTAGTACTGCTGCTTTGGTTAACACACCACTGTCCAAGGCCAAGAATACAGCTTCTATTGGACCTGGCAATATCGATGGCTGTCTTCTGCATGAACTACAGAGTGAACTGGCACCTCACCTCTGTGCACTGTTCAATCACAACCTCACCTCAGACTTTGTCCCTACTGACTGGTGCACTGCTATAGTTATCCCTTTCCACACAGGAGGAGTGGCTGAAGTATCGCCCCATTAGCCTGACAAGGCTGTCATACAAAGCTATAGAATGCATCATCATGGACCTAAGAAACAGGGATATGGGAATCTCCAGACACAGGATACCACACAGTTTGCTTTTGTGAAGGGTAGATCATGCCTGTTCATTCAACCTGGTTGACTTCTTTAAGTCAGTCACCAGAGCTGTGGATGAAGGCAAGATGGTTCATACAGCCTACCTCAATTTGGCCAAGCCCTTTGAAATATTCCCACCTCAGGGTTCATGGATAAACTCACTAATCTACACATCCACATCAACCACTATAACAGTAGGTGGGTTGCAATCTGTCTCACAGATAGAACCCACAGTGTGAAAGTAGCTGTGCCCAAGTCAGACTGCCAGCCAGTCATGTGTGCAGTTCCACAGGGTTCGGTCCTGGGACCTCTCCTGTTTGGTATCAACTTCTCTGAAGTCCATGCTAACATGAAGGGACTCTGGCTGACAATGTTTGCAGATGATTGCAAGCTGGGAGCTATGACTAGTGTCAGAGCCATGGCCTTAAGCTCAATGTCAATGAATGTGTTGTCATCCCTCTTTGGGATGTCAGGCACTACAGAGATGCTACAGCACCAAGAATCAGACACCGGTGTGAAAGTGCATACCCACAACCAATTTCATCACAGTCACAGTCACATACTGGTAGGTCAGGTAAACAGTACAGTATACAGTCTGTGTGAAGAAATACATAATAGTTTTCCAGTCACACACTACCCCTACATATAGTGGTCCAATTCTCAGTGTAGTCTGAATACTGACTGTGGTACAAGACACATCTCAGTCTGCTGCCACAAAGGCATACAGCCAATAGACCAGCAGACACTGGAGCAGCATGCACAGTCAGTTAAAAAGGAGCCATAACACTTATATATACCCCCTCCATACACAGCCAAAATAACATGTACGCATGACATGTGTACACAGTCCTAACAGCCTGTCAACAATGGCCAGACATGCACAAACCTCTCAAATGTACAGTTCACCTCAGAATGTACAGGATTGGGACTGATATCTATGGCCTCTTCCTTGTAACATGTCTGTGGGTCTACTACATCACTGGGATGGTAGGAGGAATCCAGGCAAGAAAGAATGCTACTAAATACATCTGAACCTCATAGTGCATGACCTCTGGGCAATGCCTGACATCATTTGGGGGCAGAGGCACAAACACAAGCATAGATTGGACATATTGGTGTCAGACATTTAGACAGTTGCTGATGTTACTGGGTTTGTTGAAACATATCCTTTATGAGGAATATGAAGGCAGTAATACCAATGGAGTTTAGTATTTACTGACTGCATTCCCCAGAGTCCATGATTGATTTTCCAAGGACAAAAACTGTCTGGGGAACAGACAAAACATAACAGGTAAACATGTGGCCAGTCTGTGGACACCATGCCAGTGGAGAGGTATGTCAGAGACATGTCACTGTCAGATGTGAAGTCACTCACTAAATGCATGCCCACACAAACCCTGTCAACTTATCAACCCACCATGTGTATAACAGCACTGATGATGACATAGAATCTGTTCACAATTCTGGAGATATGTCCCCCATGTTGTTGTGCTGTCTCCAGATGCCCAGTCCTGTGAAGTATTCCCACTTACTGTCTGTGTATCTGTAGCCCACCATCTCTGTAATGTCCCTCACACAGGCAAGTAATAGGTCCAAGGCCAACATGAAGGATGTCCCATTTGTTGGAGCTAGCAGCAGTGCCAATGCCCACAGCACAAAATTATGTGGGCACCTGCAAGGTTGTATGGCTTTATCAATACATGACATCTGCACATCTGCACAGAGGACAGTTAGGAAGTGGACAGCAAACATGTTATACATTAGGGTGAATGTCCTGAAGGACAGAAGTCTGAAAGTGAAATGTATGCCATTACTACATGACAGCAGTCCTCTACTACTCTACAGTTTATATAATAATATCATATTAATATCCAATAGGAGATACATAAAACATATAGCTGAAACACCAAGAACAAAATAGTGTCGTACTCAGAGTCCCAGCTCTGCATGCAGAGGTGCATGGTTGGAGGACTACAATACTCAATCAAAGTTTACATTGAAAAGCAGTGTCAGCAGTACTAATTTCATAATACAATATGTGTGGAATCATATTCATCAAACCGTGTATTGCAGCTGATGTAACATGCAAGTGTGAGTGCATATTACATGTGATACTACCCATGTATAAGAAATAATAAATAAAACAATATGTGATACTACCCATGTATACTCAAGTGTCCTGTACAGTATAGTCACACACCTTGCTACTGTAATGACAGTACATAAAAGCATGTTATGTACAGGACATTAAATAAACTTATTACATGATGTCATTATTCTGCTATTTTATGAGACTGGAATGTGAGCAATGATTACCAGGCAGAGCTATGCTTAACAGATTTACACATTGCTTAAATGTGAATGACAAACAGTAGTTACCTCTGCTTAGCATATTTGTGCACTGGTAAGCTTCAGTAAGGAAAGCCTACACTGTTTAAGCACCTATAGGTTTAATCATGTTTTATTGCCACTTAGTGCTGCGCAAACCTGCGCAAACCCACTAATAACTGCTTAAAAGTGCCTTAATCACTCTGTATCCAGTAGTCCAGCAACAAACAAATCAGCCGTACTCAGTCTTGAAATCAGGATGTGAATCACCATAGTAACAGCAACTTATGACTAGGCCATCTTAGCTGTGAGTTGTCCAGATATTTTACAACATATCATGCAGTACAGTCAGCTTACAATAGGAAAGATACACTGTGCAATGAGGAATGGTTATCTACAAATATAAAAATGAAAAGATATTAAAATATATAGAGGGATAAATAGATATGGGTGGAGATACATAGATATGTATAAGAATATATAGGTATATTACCAAGAAATACTGACATGTATATATGCATCTGTATATATTTATATATATATATATATATATATATATAGATATATATATATATATATATATATATATATATATATATATATATATATATACACACACACACACACACACACACACACACACACACATATATATATATATATATATATATATATATATATATATATATATATATATATATATATATTTAAGAGGTTAAAATGAATCTGTAGTAAGGCAGATGACTTTGAGCAACAGGCAGAGAAATTAAAGTTGAGATTCTTGATTTGAGGCTATGGGGCCAAGAAGGTCAATACTGCTTTACAGGCAGTTAATGTGATGTCTAGGACAGAGCATCAGACTAGAGAATCCCCTAGTAGATTTAGGTTTATTACTAGATATGGCAGTAACACATCTAAGATTAAAGATATAATAGCAAGACATTTGCATATTTTGAAAACTACCTTAGTAAATAGCAATGTAATTTTGGTTATAGGAGAGGTAAAACTACCGGAAAAAGTCTATCTAGTTTTTAAAAAAAGTAAAGTTCCAGTTGAAGGGACAATAGAGATTTGAATTGTGGGGAGCACCTACTGTGGGCACTGCATACATTGCAAAGTAATCTCTAAAACTAAGTCATTCACTTCAGTAAACACTACAAAAGCATTTGATATCAGACAGCTTATAACATGCACAAATGAGTGGGTGATATACATAGCAGTGTGCCAGTGCATGTCTTTATATGGTGGAAAGAAATCTTTGAGTTTGAGACAGAGGATAACATTACATATTAGTGATATTAATTGTAAGAGGGCACACAGCACACTATATAAGCATATGCAAGTACATCCAAGGGCTCACTTTATATATGTAGGAATTGATAAAGTGGTAGGGTCTGATTTGACATTAGCACATAAACATAAGATTCTTACTAAGAAAGAAAGAATGTGGACAGTTAACTTGGGAGCATTGCATAAACCAAGTTTGAATGAACATTGGTAAAGTAAAATATACTAATTACATATGTTTTCATTAAGACTGTGTACCTTAACTAGGATTATTTTAAGGTTAAAGATATTTATTAACCTCAAGTTGGGTGAACTTAAAGTGAACAAGTAATGTGTGTACATGGCAAGACAAACAGCGTTTTAACTGTGTTTTCATATGATTTACACTGGGTGGCATGAGTGTACTCTTTCATTATAATATTACTTTAAGAACAAGTGTATAAATGACAAGCTTCCTCTTTCAGAAAGGAAAAGAACTGATGATACCATGATGCGAAACCATGGTTTGTTGGGTGTGGCGGAACATGTCTGCCATTAAAAGAAAGTATGTCACTTTCCATAGTGTTTTGTATTTATTTTTAGTTATTTTAGCCTATTTGGCTAAACAATTGTGTTGGAGATTGGTGCAGTTTCACATATATATATATATATATATATATATATATATATATATATATATATATATGGATCCCCTTCACTTCACCGAAACGCTAGAAGACCGACACTCTACAGAAGGAGACAAGAAGACCGACGACTCAGATGACCGACAAGGTGAGAACCCGACGGACTCGGTAAGTGTGCGATACAGTGAGGGATTTAGTGTTAGGGAGCGGACAGGTAAGTGTGCGATAGTGAGGGACTGTAGTTTTAGGGGCGGGTTAAGTGAGTTAGGGTTAGGGTGTGGGTAGGGTAAGTGTGCGATAGTGATGGACTATATGTTTAAGGGTGGGTTAAGTGAGTTAGGGTTAGGGTGCAGGTAGGGTGTGGTAGGGTGACGGACTGTAGGCTTAGGGGTGGGTTAAGTGAGTTAGGGTTAGGGTGCGGGTAGGGTAAGTGTGCGCTTGTGTCGGACCTTAGGGTTAGGGTTTGGGTTAAGGTTAGTGCATGTATGGTTGTGTGTATTGTCGGTATTGTGTGTTGTCGGTCTTTTGGTGTAAGTGTTTTGTGTGTCGGCATTGTGGCGTGTCGGTCTAGTGTAGGGGATCCATATATATATATATATATATATATATATATATATGTGTGTGTATGTATATAGATATATATATTTATATATATATATATATATATATATATATATATATATATATATATATATATGTGTGTGTGTGTGTGTGTGTGTATGTATAAAAATGTATATATATATATATATATATATATATATATATATATATATATATATATTTATATATATATGTATGTATATGTATATGCTTACATGTCTCTAAATGCCCTTACAAACATATGCTGCTGATAGACCCACCACTGGGGCAGCACAGCACAGTTAGGGAAAAAAAGGAAGACCCACACTAACATCCCCCCTGCCCCCTCAGTCCAAATAATAAGTGAACAGTATGCTGCTACAAAATCATAACAGGCCATACACAATGGCCAGACATATACAGTGACCTCTTAGTAAAACAACTGCAATGAGTGAAGATTGTAAAAATCGTACAAACAGCCAGTAATTCACACAAGTTCATTTTACTCTGATTGTGGTTTTGGCACCAAAAACCAGCATATTTAAAGGTGTAATTTAGATTAATGTTTGTTCTGATGAAGTCCATGTTTTAGTGGATGAAAGCGCTTAATATTGTGAAGTTTGTACATTAAAATAGTGATTTTTACGTTCCGCTTGTTGGTGTCTTCCTGGTGGAGTCACAGGCATTAAGCATTTATTCATTCTTTGTGGTTTCACTGTTGATTAAACGCTTCACTTGATTTATTTGTTGGCAGTCATGGACTCCTTGGAAGATGTGCCCCCTTCTCATTCTCCACTCGGGAAAGATGATGTATTTAGACTTCATTCGGAAGTCTTAACATTAAGAGGTGATGTCACCAGACTTTTTGAAACAAGCAGTGTTGAGTTTTACAAGCCCTCACGTTCCTGTACACGAGGTTTTTATTTTTATGTTACATGTTTTAACTGGAACGTGGTCTCTCTGTGCTAGCCTTTTATTCTTGATTTGGTTCATTTCGTGTTTGTGGTCTTGCACGGAGAGCATGGCTTGTACTGGAGGAGACGAAATTGAATTAGTGTACGTACCTGACGTCAATGACACTGTTCGTCGGAAGCTAGGAAGATTCAATGATTGTGTGGCTGGAAAGGAGAATGTCCTGCTAATGTTTGAGCTGGAAGATACACGTGGATCCGAAACGGATAACGTAGATGACCTGGTGGTCCTAGCCGAAGAATTGGATACTTTGGAAGCAGAATTTATTAAATTAAAGAGGCTACAACTGCAGAGACACCATTTTGAGGCTTGCCTCAAAAAACGGATAATTCCTAGGGGGCTGAGAGTACTTAAAATGCCAACCTCAGGTAACCATTTTCCTGACTTGTTGTTAACAATGGCAAAAATTGAACATGGACTTAAGCTTTAATTATATGAAGCTACTGATAGAGTATCATACACCAGAGGAAGAAGCGTTACGTGAGAGAGTGGTTCATTTACATGGGTCTATCACTTCGAAGTATTCTTCTTCGAAGGCCAGTGCTGGCATGGATAGACTCATGGAGAATGTGTTACTTTATGAGAAACGTTTACTTGATCAGAAAAAGCAGAAGATTGAGAGAGATGTATATGATTTTAAAAACGGCCAAGTCTTTACTTGGCCGAGGACTATGTCGGTGAGAACTGAAGGAAAGAACTTTTCGACTAATATTAATGCAACGAATAAGACTGTTTCACATAGTATTGATTCAAACAGTAACAGTGATAGATTGACTGATGTAAATAAAAGTGTGAATGATTTGGGGGTGGGGGAAGCTCCTGTCCCTGCTGTTGAATTGATTAATAATGTGAATCTGTATCCATCTGTAGTTACTGTGAATAGGAGTACACACTCTGATACTCTGGTTTCCTCTAATGTTGAGACAACTAATCAGAGTACTAGATCAGTTAGAGCTGATGATTTAGTTGTTAGGAAGAAAACTACTAACAATAGTATTAACAAAGAAGGGAATGATAACATTACTTTAAGGGATATCCCTTTCCCAATACAGTCTCCTCGTTTCAGGGGGAGAACACGCTCTATGAGCAGAGGTCGCCAGAAAAGAAAAGTAGTGGAAACAGAACATGTTGGCCCAACCATAAAGAAAATGTGGGCTACGAAGGAGAATCGATTGTGATTAACTTATCCAGCAGGATGTTAAGTAGAGAGGAGGAATATGTACTCAATAAGGGCCTAACTTTCATACCCAGTAAGTTTAGTGATATTACAGACACAGTGATTGATGTCAAAATGTTTACCAGGAATGTCCAATTAAAACTTGATTATGGTATATGTGAGAGCAGTCCTAATATAGGTAGTACTAGGACTGGGTTTAAACCAGTGAGCACGTATGTACCTATTTTGAACCCTGTTTTAGAGACATATACTAAATTAGTAGAACAAGATTTACATATATACTATAGTAGTCACAATGTTAAGAATAAGAGGAAGAAGAATAATTTGACATACAAACAGAGACAAGCTTTGTGTGATTTGAAGAGGGATGATTCTATAGTAATAACTCCTGCTGACAAGGGAGGTCCCATCGTAGTGATGAACACAGAAGATTATAATAGGAGTGTGTATGATTTCCTGAGTGATACTACATTTTATTCCAAATTGAACATGGATGAAGTGAGGAATAAAGTATTCCGGGTATACGACACGATAGATGACCTGTATAAAAGTGGTGTTATAGATAAGGACCTTTTCAGGTTTCTGAGGGTTAATAATCCACTTATACCTGTTTTGAAAGGCCTCCCAAAGGTTCATAAAAACCTACATAATCCCCCGATGAGACCGATAGTGTCAGGACAAGGGTGGTTAACACAACCTTTCTCCTTGTTCGTTGAACGACATCTTAGACCAGTAGTTGAAGCTAATGTTAATATTCTAAAAGATAGTAAACAGTTTCTAATTAGCTTGTATGAATGCATGACTAAATTTGATGAAAGGAAAGAATATTTCTTGGTTACTTTGGATGTAGTAAGTTTATTTACTATGATCCCTAATGGTAGTGGAGTTGAAAGTGTACAGGAATATTTGAAGAAGTACACGACCATGGACAATAGTTTGATTGAGTTAATAGCTCTGTTCCTGGAAATTATTTTGGATAACAATGTGTTTGTTTTTGTGAAAGAGTTATTTATACAGAATGATGGCATAGCTATGGGCACGTCATATGCCAATAGCTACGCCAACGTTGTCATGGCTGAATGGGAGAATGCAGCATTGCTCCCCAGTTCTGAATTTAAGCAATATGTCCCTTTTTATAAGAGGTTCGTGGATGACCTCTTTTTAATTTGGGATGATAATGAGGAACAGTTACTACAGTTTAAGAGCTTTATAGATAACACTACTAGTTATCTTAAATTTACCATGAGTTATTCAAGGAGTTATATTTCTTTTTTGGATGTAGATGTTATTAGATTAGACAATGGACTAGTTAATACATCGGTACATAGGAAAATGTGTTATAGAAATACTCTGCTCCATAGAACAAGCATGCATCCACTACATGTATTTGAAAATGTTGTAAAGGGGCAGACCATGAGGGCGTCCCGACTGAATCCCTCTGATAGTGGCTTTATGGCTGAAGCTGAGAATTTAAGAACCATGTTATTGAAGAGGTCTTATAAGGATGCGGAAATAAACAGGGCTTTGACTGACACATATAGTCTGAGGGGAACTAGAGCCTGCCCTTATTTCCCTAGTAATTTTAAGGCTGAGGAGTTAGTTACTCAAGGACAGGCACATAAGGCGAATGTTACAGTGAATGTACCTATTTATTATACTAGTGATGTAACCAATATAAAATATATTATAGAAAAATATTGGGATGTGCTCACTGTAGATGAAGATGTTTCTAAATTAGTAGGAATAAGACCTAGATACACATATAAGAATAAGATGAACTTGAAAAGTATGTTGTGTCATAAGGAAGGTGTGAGGTACATGACGTCGAATTTTAATACGGTTGCATGTGGTAGTTGTAATCAGTGTAGTTTTATTAACAATAGTAATATATTTGAACAGCCTGTCACTGGACAAATCTTTTCTTTTTCCACAGGGACTAATTGTAGATCAGTAAATGTGATTTATCTCGCTAGTTGCACTGCCTGCCAAGCGTTTTATATTGGCAAAACCAATAGGCAGTTGAGATTGAGAATTAGGGAACATCACTATAAAATGAGAATAGGTGATATTACTAATGCACTAGCGAAACATCAGATACAGGCAGGGACTACACATTCCTTTACCTTTTTTGTTTTACAGATTATTCATGACACCATGAGAGGTGGGGATGTGGAAGCTTATACACTTTAGATGGAACTCAGATGGATTATAAGGTGCAGAGCTGATTCAACCCCTGGGTTGAATGATAAAGTTAGTCTACAACCTTTTTTGAAAAGAAGGAAGTTAGGTAAAGCTGTGAATAAATAAATTTAATATAAAATAATATATATAATATATTTTATTATTCTTTGAACAGTCACTTTTGCTTGTTTTTAACCGTTGTATTATCTATGTTTTATAATGGATGTTTTTATAGTAGAAGCTTCATGAATATTTTATTGTTTAATTAATTGATTTGAACAACACCCTGTTGTTAATTGTTGAAGCTATTTAATGACTGTGTGATGTGTATGCTGCTACAGTCTGAGGAAGCCGTTTTGGTGAAAGCGCTTACTACTGCATGCAATAAAGGAGTTTTTTTATCGTTTCGGACGTTGTGGACTGCTCTCTGGTTTTGTTTTTTACTTGCCATTGCTGCTTAGTACTACATGCTGGTGTCTACAGAGGAACGCAGTATTTTTGTGACTTTGCGAACAAGCAGTGTTGAGTTTTACAAGCCCTCACGTTCCTGTACAGGAGGTTTTTATTTTTATTTTTATGTTACATGTTTTAACAGGAACGTGGTCTCTCTGTGCTAGCCTTTTATTCTAGACTTTTTGAAATGTTCACACAGGCCAGTATGAATGCTTTAGGCAAACCACAGATGCAAGAACCCGGAAATAAGCAAACCAGAAATCAGCAGATTCCTGACATGCCTAATGGTCAGGGTACGGGCTTTGGTGGAGGTTCAGTGTTAGACATTTCAGCCTCCTAGGCTGATTTGGAGCTGGGAAACAGTAGCAAAACAATGGACAAGGATTTAACATTCCACTTTTCATTATATAATTGGGAGGATGAATTTCATCGTACTGGGGCTAAGCTGAAGCGAAGGTTGCTGACCAGGACATATTCCAATGTGGCACTTAGTGCTTCAACGTCCGGAACGGCTGGAAAAGGTACTGTGAGACAGAGTTCTGGTCCTAGATCCAGTCTAAATTCTAAAAACAGTATGGGGAAGGGTGGAACTCACTTAACAAACTTTTTTCAAACTGACTATGACTTTGGTAATGTAAATCAGGAACAAAGTACTGAGGTGAATAACAATTCTGCACCCGCAGGAACATTGAAAGACCTTATATACACCCTTGGTAAAACATTGGGCATTATTAAAAGTTTGAAGTTGGACAATGCATATCTCAATAAGTGTTTATTGTTGAATATTGTTCCTATGGGTCTATTTTTTTTAAGACTCCTATTGGTGTAACAGTTACTGAGCAAACACGTCAAGAATTTAACCAATTATTTAACCAATTTAGTTTTGATTTTATGAAGTTGTTGATTAAAGAGAATGATGAGAGATTATGTATTTTAATGAATGAGGTAGAAAAGCTTAACCACATCATTGTGAATGATTTATTATTTGTACAATGGGAGAGATTGTATGTTACGCAATTCAATATTGTGGAAAAGAAGGCACAAAATATACATGTTAAAAAAGTAGGAAAATTGTTAGAGATGTTGAGCAGTTTAAGAATGATGTAGCATATCCTTGGAAGAAACTCAAGCTTGGAAATATAAATAAGGGGGTTTACCATGAAAAGACGAGATATGGGGATTGGGATAAGGGGTATACTAAGTTTAATAATACAAATATTCAGACAAGATGGAAACAGGAGCAGCATCCGAAGTGGAAAAAAGATTGGAAATGCAAACATAACAAGCAATATGCAATACAAGGGCATCACAAGAACCAGGTATGGGCGGAGAATGTGAGACAGCGGTAGATTTTTGAACATGGTAGACAGATTTTTTTCTGGAAATATAGTCATTAACGGTGTAGTTAACAGTTTGAATAACTTTAAAATATACAACTACACCAATTTGGAGTTAGGGACTGAACATTTTGACTTATTATCCAGTGGAATGAAATATATACCTACAACTTGTTTCCATTTAGTTGACTGTTTAAGTGAGATTAAACTGTTTTTAAGAAAAATTTATTTGGCTATTATGTTCCAAGACAATGTTCAGGTTTCTGGTACCAATAGTCTTAAGAAAAAAAGTGCTTATGTTTCACCTACACACCCCAGTGTAGAAGTATATGAGAAGATGATTACAAAAGATATATATAGACTTCAGAATAATATAAGAGCTAGGAATTTTAGAAGTAATTTATCAGGTGATGAACTAAAAATTCTTAAGGAACTTAAGGAAGATCATAATATCCGAGTGATGAAACCAGATAAAGGGGGGGGGGTCATATATGATGCTATGGAGTATATTACGAAAATGTATGAGATACTACAGATGTCGGGTAACTACCAAACAGTTTCTATTAATGAAATTCACATATCATATAAAAAATAGATATGTATTTATAGGAATTTCTTATAAACAATAGGATTACCTTGGACACATATAATTTTTTAAAAGTTGAATATCCTGTATTGGCTACCATTGTAGGAATACCTAAGATTCACAAAAGCATTAGCAATCCCCCCTTCCGTCCTATTGTTACTGGTAGTCACTCTAAAACATTTCCTATAGGAGTAGCCATAGACAAAAAACACATTTGTGATAAAATAATTCATACACATACACACACACACACACACACACACACACACACACACACACACACACATATATATATATATATATATATATATATATATATATGTGTGTGTGTGTGTGTGTGTGTGTGTGTGTGTATATATATATATATATATATATATATATATGTGTGTGTGTGTATTTGTGTATGTATAAAAATGTGTGTGTGTGTGTGTGTGTGTGTGTGTGTGTGTGTGTGTGTATATATATATATATATATATATATATATATATATATACTTACATGTCTCTAAATGCCCATACAAACATATGCTGCTGATAGACCACCCATAACTGGGGCAGCATGCACAGTTGGATACAAAAGGACCCATGACACTCACATCTGCACCCCCCCCAGTACAAATAATAAGTGAACAGTATGCTGCTACAAAATCATGATCGACCATACACAATGGCCAGACATATACAGTGACCTCTTAGCAAAACAACTGCAATGAGTGAAGATTGTAAAAATCGCACAAACAGCCAGTAATTCACACAAGCTCATTTTACTCTGATGTCTTTGACAAACCCTTCAAGGAGTAACATATTACAAGAAATACTTGCCTTAAATAGAAAACGCAATTAACACAAGTACATTTAAATACATAGCCTCCAATTGCAATCCTCATTCAAACCCCTAGTGGATAAAGTATCACATTTAAAAACATGCATTGATTCTGTACATAACAATTGTTCTTTTATGACTGTTTGATCAAACTGAGAAACAGACTTTTTCCAAAGCAGTACCTTGTAACCCACTACACTTAATTACATGTATATACACAACCTCCAATTACACAACTCATTTAACCCCCTAGCGCATAATGTATCACATTTTAAAATTTAAACTGATTCGGTACATAACAGATGCTCTTTCATGACTACTACCCCCCATGGTGAGAATTATTAAAATGTACAGCTATAGAACTGTCTTCTTTTTCATCAGTATTATGTCTCACATGTTCTAACAGCCTAGTTTTAAAACACTTGTTACTCTCCACCACATATAATATGTTACAAGGGCATCTAAAAGCATTGTCCATACACCAACCTCAAGAATGTACAGAGTCCCATATGTTGTCTACCCTTTCCCCTCACCAGGAATGACAGAACAACATAATGGTAGACCCTGACTATCAACATCCTACTGTATGGCATCTGTACAAAGCCCGACATAATTTAGGACAGAGACCCAAAAACATGGCCATACTTGAAATATTGCTGTTATACACTGAGAAAATTGCTGGTGTTACAGGGTTTGTTGTAACATATAATTTCTGAGGGATATAAAGTCTGAAACACAAATGGATGTTAGCATTTACTGATTGCAATCGCCAGAGTATGCTACTGATTTGCCAAGGACAACACCTGTCTGGGGAACAGACCAAACATAACAGGCAAACCTCTGGCCATTATGTGGATAGCACTACAGTTGAGAGCCATGCAGACACATAACTTTGTCAGACTGAAACCCATGCAGAAGTAGCATGTTCAGACAAACCCTCTTAAGCATTAATAAAAACATATAACAGGAATACTCACATTCTACCCCTAAGTCTTGAATCTTCTCATAGATTCATAGGTTCATAGGTAGGTACTAGGCTATCGGCCCAAGGGCCTATGTAAGGATAGCCCACAAGGTTCCCTGGCTTATGCCACCCAAGAAAGTTATTTTCCTGTGCCACTGTTGAGCAGAGACACAGAAATGATTCCCGCGGTGTAGTTCCTATTTCCCATCCACTCATCAAGATTTTTCTTGAAGAGTGCTAATGAAGAACTTTGCTTGACATAGATGGATAGTCTGTTCCAGAGTATGGGAAGTCTCAGGGACAGGAAGCTATCCCTCCAGCATGTCCTGTTTATTGTGGTGACAAGGTTTAGGTCCCTAGAGCGTGTAGCTCAGAGGGATTGGGATTTCTTTAGGGTTAGCATGTCCAACAGCTCTGGGTTTGACATAGCTTTATATGTTAGGCAGAGATCACCTCAGAGTAGGCGATATGCTACGGAGTAAAGCTGGAGTTTTTTGAGGCAGTCAGTGTAGGGCATTTCTTTGAGGTCAGTAACGCTCTTTGTGATTTACTTCTGTGGCCTTTCCAGCTTCTGCAGATGTCTTGTGAGTACATTCCAAAAGAGGAGATGTACTCTATAATGGGTCTAATGAGTGTCATTGGCTTCTCTCCACAGGTCTTGTTCTAAGAGGTATTAGCTTACACACCTCCACGATGTCTTCCTCACAGGTAAGGGAAAGGGCCAACGCCCACATGGAGAACTCAATTATAGGAGAGTGTTGCCATGACATTGGCTATTGGAATAATTACACTGCTGCGCTGCATGCAGTCAGCAACTGGGGAACACCAATTGGTGCTCAGGACATCACATGGTCATGAGCATCACCTACAAAATACAAGCTGCCGTCTACTCAAACCACTTCTGTCATATACAGTCCATCAGTGCAAAGCTGAAGTAGTGTGAGAAAAAAAAAAGGATATATTGTATCTGTGAAAATAACAGAAAAAAGAAAAAAGCTGTGTGAAACACATAAGCATGTAATTGAATGCAGTAGGTCGTCTGTAATAATGGAAAATATGGGTTTGGAAGCATATGTCTCAACAAGACTTGCTGTACTGATGTACTGCTGAACAGCACTGATGGCCAGAGCATGTGGCTCTGGCTGTAGTGACTAGGCCAGCTACTGGTATGTGCATATCTATATGTTACCTATGCATATAACTATGATACACATTTTGTCTTGTAACTATAAGACAACTATACAGAGCATGTGCAGAGTAAAGTACTGCTGCAGATGTTTGTGTTGAACTTCATATTATATACTGAGCTCATACCATTCAACTGTCCAGTGTTCTGCACACTGACCATATGTGTGACTCATATTTGTAGTCATTTACCCATAGAGTTGTGCTATGTCTGTCAAATGCTTGCCCAATCTGTGAAGACTGACATTACAACATCCCCCTTCATTGTCCTCTGCCTTTTCCCATTTGGGATTGCCACAGTGATCATCTGTTGCTATTTCTGTCTGTCCTCTGAATCTTGCTCTCTCACACCAAACATCTGCATGTCCTCTCTCACCACATCCAGAAACCTTATCTGAGGCCTTCCTCTCTTCCTCTTTCCTGTCACTATATCCTTACCATTCTTTTCCCAATATACTCAGTACCCATCCTCAGCACATGTCCAAACTGATGTAATGCTGCCTCTCCAACATTATCTCATATCCGTCCAACATAGCCTGAGCCTGTCATATACACAATGCTAAACCTGTGCACCCGTGTCACACCCAGTGCAAATTATAACATCTCTAACTATGCCATGTGCAACTCTGACTCCTGCCTTTTTGTCAATTCCGCTGTCTCCAACCCATATACCATAGGTGGTCTAGGTTGTAGACCTTACATAACACATTTGCTGGTACTCGTCTGTCACATATCACTCCTGACACTCTTCTCCACCCACTTCATCCTGTCTGTACTCTCTTCATCACCTGTCCTCCATAGTCCTCATTACTCTGAAATGTTGATCCCAAACACATCCGCTTTTGCCAGCTGTACACCATGTATCCTCAACATTCCGCTATCCTTCCTTTAATTCACAAAGAGATATTCTGTACTAGTGCTGCTGACCTTCATTCCTCTCCTCTCTAGAGCATATGTCCACCTCTCCAGGGTCTCAAAAAGCTGCCCCTACTCTCAATACAGATCACAATGTCATCTGCAAACAACATAGTCAATGGGGACTCCCGTATGATCTTTTCTGTCAACCTGTCCATCACCATTGCAGATCAGAAAGGGCTCAGAGCTGATCCCTGATGTCATTCCACCTCCACCTTAAACAGATCCATCAATCCCAATGCAGACCTCAGTGCTGTCACACCACCCTTGTACATATCCTGTACCACTCTTACATATATCTCTTCCACTGATGACTTCATCATACAATACCACAACTCCTAAGTAGGCACCTTGTCATATGCCTTCTTTAAGTCCAGAGAGAAACAAAGCAACTCTTGACCTTCCCTGTATTCCAATAGTAACAGTCTCAGAGCAAACATCACATTGGTGGTGCCCTGTCCACGCATGAAACCATACTGCTGACCAGTACTCCTCACCTCCCTGTATAACCTAGCTTCCACTACTCTTACCTATAACTTCTTGCTGTGACTGGTCAATGTTATCCCTCTGTAGTTATCACAGCTCTGCACATCAACCTCATTCTTAACACCATACCCAAGCACTTTCTCTCCACTCCTCATGCAACCTCACACTTCCCAAGATATCAGTAAACAGTCTCGTTAACACACCACTGCCATTTCCCCTAAACAACCCCATGCTTCCACAGGTTTGTAATGTGGACCAACAGGCTTGCCAGTTTTCATTCTCTCCATAGCTATCCTTACATCCTCCTTGTTAAGCCATTACACTTCCTGATTCACCATACCCACATCATCCAACCTTCTCTGTCTCATTCTCTTCATTCATCAGCCTCTCAAAGTACACTTTCCATGTGCCCCACACACTCTCCTCACTTGTGAGTATGTATACCTCATCATCCTTTATCACCCTTATCTGCTGCACATCTTTCCTAGCTCAGTGCATCTAACCAGGCAATTGGTACAATTCCTGTCATCCCTCCTTAGTGCCCAACCTGTCATACAACTCTTCATATGCCTCATCCTTAGCCCTTGCCACCTCTCTCTTTGCCATGCACCTCAGCACCTCATACTCCTGCCTACCTTCCTCATCTCTCTGACAATCCCACTCCTTCTTCCCCAACCTCTGTCTCTGTATACTGTCTAGTACTTACACAGTCCACCAACAGGTGTCCTTATACTGCTTCCTTCATCCACATGTCACCCCAAGCACCCATCTAGCTGTTTCCCTTACCAGCTCTGCTGTACTTAACCAGATATTTGTTAGACTGTCACTGCCACCCAGTGCCTGTCTCAACACCTCCCTGAACTCTACCTCACAAGCACACTTTTCCAATTCACGCTATTTGATCCTTGGTGCTCTCGCCACACTCCTCCTCATCTCAATCACCAACATCATTTCACAAACCAATAATCTTTGCTGCCTAAATACACTTTCCCCATCATCACTTTACAGTCTCCAATCTCCTTCAAACTGGCCCTCCTAAATTGGATATATTCCACCTGTGTGCATCTTACTCCACTCTTGTATGTCACCCTATGCCTATCCCTCGTGTGGGTCTATATTATAACATAGAAGTTTTTAAGCATTGAATGTTATAATATCGAACCCCAAACACTGAAATCTGAACACATCGAACAGTCAGAATACCAAATTTTTTCCCAGGGAAAAAAAAATCACTATTCCGAAAAACATACACACAACACAAACACATGCAAAAAACAGCAATCCACACACATACACTTAAATTCCTACACCTAAACCTAAACTAAACTTTACATACACTACTAGCTATCCACTTACCTTAACCCAGTCCTAACCCTAAGGTCTGTCACTATCGCACACTCACCTCACCCGTGCCCTAACCCTAACTCACCTAACCCACCCCCTAACCCTAACCTACACAATATATCAACCATCCCCTGGCCATCATATCAGCTAGCCTGGTCCATATACCACTCATACTGCCAACATTAACAATTCGTACCCTCAATACCACCCTCCTAACCTTTCCCCTCTCTTCCTGCCATATGACTGTTGGACATCCTCCAGGGGATGCCTGTCAGTGCAAAGGCTACTGTGCTATTGAATGACTCAAGTATGTTACAGCACTATTGAGAGACTGTCACTGATTTTGTCCCATTGCACCCATGTGTGCATGGCATCCTACAGATGTCCTGCTGTAACAAGTTGAGAGGGATTACTATGCAGCAAGAGTATGACTTTAGTGTGCCATACTGACATAGAACAGACATGTATGTGAGGTATTAGCTATGCACATGTCAGTATGAGTAGGTGTATGTGGCCACCTCATGAAAAATGACATGGGATGCAAAATGTCAGTTAAAACAGCTGTACATGTTGTACATGTGTGCAATCTTAGTTACTGTGTACCCAAAAGAATGACATTTCTACAACTACTGGTTTTTGCATTACCCTGACACAGCCATGGTTAGTACAGTAAGCATGAGTGTCATGACTACATTGGAGAGGTGTCCAACTGTGTTATGACTTTGTGGCCAGGCCCACTACAAACAACTGATTGAACACATACATTGCTGTATGGACTCAGCAGTACCTTACCTGCCATACCTGCCTCCACCAACATAGAGTAATCCCCTTTGCTGGACAGTAGAATTACACAAACAACAGACTTGGTCCCTATAGTGGCTGTACAGGGCAAAGTAGGGGCAGGAGCCAATGTGGCATCAAGTCAGCCATTGTCTGAACAAGCATATAAGGTCAAAGGTGGATTACTGTAAGGCTAACTATGAGTACAAATTGGAGACATCCACCAGGGACAATCACAAGGTCATCTTCTCATATGTCTGCAATCTTGGAGGTAACATACCAACCCAACCTGTAATGGTGGCCAACCAGATCACATGCACACACAACATAGCTACAAGCAACCTGATGCAGATAGGGTTAGGGCAAACACCCCCCCAGCTCAGCATCACTGTAAGTGGATATATACTGTACCCACACCCCTCCCTTCATCACCAGTGAGCAAGTACATATTGCCTACTTCAAGGCAAAAAATGTAAGTACACATAGGACGTCATATCATCCCTGTCTGAATCCTACATGAACTCAGGCATGTGTGCCCAGCTGCATTACACACTGTAGTCACACCAAGCCGCAGAACCATCCAGACACCATCTGCATGGAAGATTGCTAATGCCATCCATTTACATAGACTTGAATGAGGAATGATGGATTATGCAAACAACTTGCCCTCACTGCGAGCAATATGACTCATCAGGACTAGGAATGCAATCCAAGATGATACTGTGCTGATAAATTACAGGGGTATGCTGTGGTTGTGAGTGATGGCAAGTGGTATGGTTGTGAGTGTTGGCTACTGGTATTCAAGGTACATGTGCAAGTACTAGACATACTGTTGCCAAATGTATGGGGTCCTGTAATGTGTTTCCTTGTTAGTGTCTACCAGGTGCAATGGCACATCACTGGTGGGAGATCTTTTCACCAGTGCAATGCAACTTGATAATGGAAGCCATAATACAGAACCACACAGTACTTTTGGGCTGAAGCCATCAAGATATGCAGGAGAGGACAACCCTGTGGGATGACCCTGCCCACAGGGTAAGTTAGGTGGGCTTGCACACACGTACATATGAGCAGGTGCACCATCATGCCACCAACCTCTCAACCATTGGTGGGGCCCCAGCCAAGCAGCACCCACTGACACCAAATGAGGAGCACCTTGCCAAGCTTGGGCCACCCATCACAGTATAATAACAGTGTGCAAAGCTCCACTTGCTGGAGGTAGGTGGCACACATATAATGGACAAGGAGAGTACAAGTACAGTCCCAGTGGGGATCAGTAGACTACTGTATGAGGCATACTAGTATGTGTACAGTATCTACATGCATGTGCCAGGTCAGATTGCAGTTGTGGGTAGGGATTTCTAATACACATAAGTGCAAATCTATGGTGAAGGACAGCAAAATTTGTAGTATTGAGTGTTGTACTGTATATGTACAGACATGCTGCATCCATTAATTTCCAAGGGGGCATGTGAGGCTGCTGGCAATACCTCTCTCCCAAAACTGCATAGGCCATTCTGGTCTGCATATGGGGCAGCAGCCTGTAGTTGATGGGTATGGAATTATTCAGTTGTGCTTTGGCAATACCCCAGGCATATGGAGGGCATGCAAGTTACCATGCACACAACTATGACTAATAGCCATATTGCTTTATGTGCATGTTCACTTGTGGTGGGGTTAACTGTATTCCATCACAGTGGTCACCACAGGGGCTATCTGAAGCTGATGTAATGTTCCTGTAGGATTCTTCACAACCTGTCAGCCCAAGATGTCTGGACCGACACCAGCAAAATGTGTTGGACAAGCTGACTAAGGCAGGAACATGTGTGAATCATTACTGCTGTACAGTGGATATAAAATGTATACACACACCTGTTAAGATGCCATTTGGTCCTGAAATATACTAATTCAGACCACAATATGTCAGTCCACACCTTTCTCAACCTTTAAATTGGCCCATGACATGAACAATTCACTTGTAAAACCAAGCATCTGGACTCACGTATTGCACCTACAAGTCTGGACAAGTGTAAAGGTAGCAGATGTTTTATCAGTATGCTGCCATATGTGTCACTACACTCACTGTGGCCTATTTGGCAACTATATCACATACATGGTCATTGTTAAGGCAGACAGAGTACTAATAGGTTCTAAACATCTGGATGTTCCAGACACATGTGCAGAGGACTGGTATGCCTGTACGATGGTTTCACATGCTGCATGTGAGACAGATGCCATTACCACACCATATAAACTAATGGCATCAGGAGGTGGTTGCCTCCAATGTATGGAACACACACACACACACACACACACACACACACACACACACACACACACACACACACACACACACACACACACACACACACACCAGTATTCAGATTAGAACACTTACCTATCTATGTCTACTATAGTGTTACACGCCATGGAGCTTACACAATTTCACCTTCTTCAAAGGTACTTGTAAGGTGAATGGCATCAACAGGACTACTAACCTTCAAAGTACATGGTTTTCACACAAACACTTGCCCTTATTGAGGTTAGAACTCCTTCCAATGTAGGTGTTTGTATTATGGTATTACACAGTTATCAGATGCACCGTGCAGCTTACACAATTTCATCTTGTCCAAAGGTACTTCTAAGGTAAATGACATCAACAGGACTACTAAATTAGGATGACTATGGTGTTACACAACTCATAATTCTCACACAAACAGTTGCCAATATTGAGATTAGAACTCTTGACTATCTAGTTATCTGTATTATGGATTTACACAGTTATCCAAAGCGCCATACAACTTATACAATTTCACCTTGTCCATAGGTATCCCTCGTGTGGGTCTATATTATAACATCGAAGTTTGTAAGCATTGAATGTTATAATATCAAACCCCAAACACTGAAATCTGAAAACATCGAACAGTCAGAATACCAATTTTTTTCCCAGGGAAAAAAATTGCTATTCTGAGAAACATACACACAACACAAACACACACAAAAAACAGCAATCCACACACATACACTTAAATTCCTACAGCTAAACCTAAACTAAACTTTACATACACTGCTAGCTATCCACTTACTGTAACCCAACCCTAACCCTAAGGTCCATCACTATCGCACACTCACCTCACCCGAGCCCTAACCCTAACTCACCTAACCCACCCCCTAACCCTAACCTACACACAACCGCACACTTACCTGACCCGTGCCCTAACCCTAACTCACCTAACCCGCCCCTAATCCTAACCTATACACCATCGCACACTTACCTGACCCGCGTCCTAACCCTAACTCACATAACCCGCCCCTAACCCAAACTTCCAGAAAACCGCACACTTACCTGACCTGCTCTCTAATCCTAACTCACCTAACCTGCACGCTAACCCTAACCTACACACAATCGCACACTTACCTGAACCCGACACGTAATGTTCCAGCATTTCAAATGCTGAAAACAGCAAAGCTACAGCAATGGCCCACCAAATTCTTTCCCTGGGAAAGAATTTGGTGTCATGTACCTTCGCTGTTTTCAGAATTTGACATTACGAGTTCGATATTATAACATTCGATGTTTAAAAATGTCGATGTTATAATATAGACCACCTCGTGTTATAGTGCATATTCACCACAGCCATCTCTATCCTTTTTGCAAAATCCACTACCATCTCACTGTCTCCACTTGTTTTAACACCATACATACCCATCAATTTCCCATCCCCTCTGTCCCCTTCACCAACATGCCCATTGAGATCTGCTGCAATGACCAGTCTGTCACCCTTGGGTACAGTCATCACCATGTCATCAAACTGACGTCATATTTCTCTTTCTCATCCATCACACAACCATCTTGCATAGTATATGCCATATGTACTGACAACAGTCATCATTACACCATCAGCTTACAGCTTTAGAAACATCACTCTATCAGACACTTATGTCATCCTCCAAAAACACTCTTGGCATACTGTTCCTTCAGCAGAAGCCCTGCACCCTTCCACCTCCAGTCCACACCTTGATAGCACAATTCTGACCTGTCTACCATACACCCAGCCATGACTCCATCCCATATGATCTCTTGCACACACACAATACAACCATCCCCTGGCCATCATATCAGCTAGCCTGGTCCCTATACCACTCATACTGCCAACATTAACAATTCTTACCCTCAATACCACCCTCCTAACCTTCCCCCTCTCTTCCTGCCATATGACTGTTGGACATCCTCCACGGGATGCCTGTCAGTGCAAAGGCTACTGTGCTATTGAATGACTCAAGTATGTTACAGCAATATTGAGACACTGTCACTGATTTTGTTCTATTGCACCCATGTATGCATGGCATCCTACAGATGTCCTGCTGTAACAAGTTGAAAGGGATGACTACGCAGCAAGAGTGTGAATTTAGTGTGCCATACTGACATAGAACAGACATGTATGTGAGGTATTAGCTATGCACATGTCAGTATGAGTAGGTGTATGTGTCTACCTCATGAAAACAGACATGGGATGCAAAATGTCAGTTAAAACAGCTGTACATGTTGTACATGTGTGGAATCTTAGTTACTGTGTACCCAAAATAATGACATTTCTACAAATACTGGTTTTTGCATTTCCCTGACATGGTTAGTACAGTAAGCATGATTATCATGACTACATTGGAGAGGTGTCCAACTGTGTTATGACTTTGTGGCCAGGTCCACTACAAACAACTGATTGAAAACATACATGGCTGTATGGACTCAGCAATACCTTATTTTCCATACCTGCCTCCACCAATGTAGAGTAATCCCCTTTGCAGGACAGCAGAATTACACAAACAACAGACTTGGTCCCTATAGTGGCTGGACAGGGCAAAGTAGGGGCAGGAACCAACCTGGCATCAAGTCAGCCATTGTCTGAACAAGCATATAAGGTCAAAGGTGGAATACGGTAAGGCTAACTATGAGTACAAATTGGAGACATCCACCAGGGACAATCACAAGGTCATCTTCTCGTATGTCTGCAATCTTGTAGGTAACATACCAACCCAACCTGTAATGGTGGCCAATCAGATGACATACATACACAAAATAGCTACAAGCAACCTGATGCAGATAGGGTTAGGGCAAACACCCCCCCAGCTCAGCATCACTGTAAGTGGATATGTACTGCACCCACACCCCTCCCTTCATCACCAGTGAGCAAGTACATATTGCCTACTGAAAGGCAACAAATGTAAGTACCCGTGGGACGTCATATCATCCCTGTCTGAATCCTACATGAACTCAGGCATGTGCGCACAGCTGCATTACACACTGTAGTCACACCAAGCTGCAGAACCATCCAGACACCATCTGCATGGAAAATGGCTAATGTCATCCATTTACACAGACTTGAATGAGGAATGATGGATTATGCAAACAACTTGCTCGCACTGCGAGCAATATGACTCATCAGGACCAGGAATACAATCCAAGTTGATACTGTGCTGATAAATTACAGGGGTATGCTATGATTGTGAGTGGTGGCTACTGGTATGGTTGTGAGTGTTGGCTTCTGGTATTCAAGGTACATGTGCAAGTACTAGACATACTGTTGCCAAATGTATGGGGTCCTGTAATGTGTTTCCTTGTTAGTGTCTACCAGGTGCAATGGCACATCACCAGTGGGAGACCTTTTCACCAGTGTAATGCAACTTGATAATGGAAGCCATAATACAGAGCCACACAGTACTGTTGGGCCGAAGCCATCAAGATATGCAAGAGAGGGCAACCCTGTGGAATGACCCTGTCCACAGGGTAAGTTAGGTGGGCCTGCACACATGTACATATGAGCAGGTGCACCATCATGCCATCAACCTCACAACCACAGGTGGGGCCCCAGCCACTCAGCACCCACTGACACTAAATGAGGAGCTCCTTGCTAAGCTTGGGCCACCCATCACAGTACAATAACAGGGTGCAAAGCCCCACTTGCTGGAGGTAGGTGGCACACATATAATGGACAAGGAGAGTGCAAGTACGGTCCCAGTGGGGATTAGTAGACTACTGTATGAGACATACTTGTATCTGTACAGTATCTATATGCATGTGCCAGGTCAGATTGCAGTTGTGGGTAGGGATTTCTAATGCACATAAGTGCAAATCTATGGTGAAGGACAGAAAAATGTGTAGTATTGGGTGTTGTACTGTATATGTACAGACATCCTGCATCCATTAATTTCCAAGGGGGCATGTGAGTCTGCTGGCAATACCTCTCTCCCAAAACTGCAGAGACCAGTCTGGTCTGCATATGGGACAGCAGCCTGTAGTTGGTGGGTATGGAATTATTCAGTTGTGCTTTGGCAATACCCCAGGCATATGGAGGGCATGCAAGTTACCATGCACACAACTATGACTAATAGCCATATTGCTTTATGTGCATGTTCACTTGTGGTGGGGTTAATTGTATTGCATCACAGTGGTCACCACAGGGGCTATCTGAAGTGGATGTAACATTCCTGTAGCATTCCTCACAACCTGTGAGTGCAAGATGTCTGGACAGACACCAGCAAAATGCGTTGCACAAGCTGACTAAGGCAGGAACATATGTGAATCATTACTGCTGTACAGTGGATATAAAATGTATACACACACCTGTTAAGATGCCATTTGTTTCTGAAATATACTGAATCAGACCACAACATGTCAGTCCACACCTTTCTCAACCTTTAAAGTGACCCATGACATGAACAATTCACTTGTAAAATCAAGCATCTGGACTCATGTATTGCACCTACAAGTCTGGACAAGTGTAAAGGTAGCAGACGTTTTATCAGTATGCTGTTTAAGTCAGGTATAATACCTGATGCTACCATATGTGTCACTACACTCACTGTGGCCTATTTGGCAACTATATCACATACATGGTCATTGTTAAGGCAGACAGAGTGCTAATAGGTTCTAAACATCTGGATGTTCCAGACACATGTGCAGAGGACTGGTATGCCTGTACGATGGTTTCAGATGCTGCATTGAGGAGATGCCATTACCACACCATATAAAGTAATGGCATCAGGAGGTGGTTACCTCCAATGTATGGAACACACACACACACACACACACACACACACACACACACACACACACACACACACACACGCACACCAGTATTCAGATTAGAACTCTTACCTATCTATCTATGTCTACTGTAGTGTTACACGCCATGGAGCTTAGACAAGTTCACCTCCTCCAAAGGTACTTGTAAGATGAATGACATCAACAAGACTACTAACCTTCACAGTACATGCTTTTCACACAAACACTTGCCCTTATTGAGGTTAGAACTCCTTCCAATGTAGGTGTTTGTATTATGGTATTACACAGTTATCAGATGCACCATGCAGCTTACACAGTTTCAACTTGTCCAAAGGTACTTCTAAGATGAATGACATCAACAGGACTACTAAATTAGGATGAGTATGGTGTTAAACAACTCATGATTCTCACACAGACAGTTGCCAATATTGAGATTAGAACTCTTGACTATCTAGTTATCTGTATTATGCTATTACGCAGTTATCCAAAGTGCCATGCAACTTACACAATTTCACCTTGTCCAAAGGTACTTCTAAGGTGAATGACAACAACAGCAGTAGTAACGTAGGGTGGGGGAAGTGTAATGGGTGGAACACGAATCAAAATTGTATGAGACACACAAAATCCGATTCACACACACATATTGCCAGTATTGGGATCAGAACTCCCACCTACCTAGTTATTTATAGTACAGTGTTACGCAGTTATCAGATGCGCCACAGAGCTTAAAAATTTCACCTACTCCAAAGGTACTTCTAAGGTGAATGACATCAAAAGGACTTTTAAATTGGAGTGAGGAGAAGTGGAAAGGGTGGTACACAAGTCAAAAATGGTATAACCCACACAGTACATGATTCTCTCTCTCACACACACACACACACACACACACACACACACACACACACACACACACACACACACACACACACACACACACACACACACACACACACACACACACAGTTGCCAGTATTGGGATGACAACTCCTGCCTATCTGGTTATGTCTACTATAGTGTTACACAGTTACTGCACATGCTATAGAGCTTACTGGACTTACAACTCACCAAAGGTGCTGATAACTGCACAGCTGAGGTAAAGTATTACAGGTGGCAGGAAGTCTTCCTTCAGTTTCTACAGTACATCTTTCTAGTTCTTTCTGTCTTGCACTTCAAATAGTATCATAGATTTGCACTTCAACAGGTTATTGTATCAATAAGTGTAGCACACCTGGGAGCCATCCGTAGTACTCGTTCATCATTAGCCCCAGTGCTTACTACTTATGACCACACCTCCTGGCATGATTGAAGTTGAGTTTTCTGTGCTTTCACCCATTAACCTGGTGTGCTTGTCCAGTCTGAGGCACTATTGCAACTGCCTCATGTACACAGACAACCCTCTCCTCTAAACTCCAAACACTCAGACCAGTGAGAGTTTCCCCTATATCACCAAATGTGGAAATATGCACTCTCCAGCAAAGACTGGGCTAGCTGATCGAGAGGATGAGACCAACACCTGTACCACAACATGTAGACCACATAACTTGCTACAACACCCACTATGACAGCCCTGGCATACACTGAAATGCCACAAACCCACCTTCATAGAGGCACTCAATGGACAGTTACACAAACAGCACAGACCAGCAAGACAGAAACCCACTCAGACACCATGACATAGCACATGCCAAAGCACACATAAATCTGCTACACAGTGTGCCCCTCAACCTAAGCTCCTAAGGCTGACCACCTTGCACAATACAGTGATCATGGATGACTCAGTACTGTGGCACACAGATGTCCTACTCAATATGTTAATTATGGAGGAGGTAACAGCCAACTGTCTATCACATGCCAGCATCCAAAACATGACACACCCAGTCAGACCACTCCACAACAGCTGCAAGTATCACTCTGTCATCATCCATGTGGGTGTGAATGACCTGAGACACACCTCCCTGGGCTACATAACAAAAGACATGGTTGAGCACTTGGATTATGTGGTCCAGACAGGTGTGACAGTAGGCCTGAGCAGTACACTGCCATCACACAGAATGATGCTGCAGTGCTATCAACAGATAATTGACTGCAGGACTGGCTTACGTGTTGTGTGTCATTCTCAGGGGATCCAGTATCTCTCTGCTTGGGATAACCTGATTGACAGACATCAATGCCTTGCCAGAGGTGTCCTAAATCTGTCAGCCCTGGGTTTCCGGGTACAGGGTAAGTGTCTTGCCAACCCTATAGTGCCTTATTAGGCAGTGATCCAAATCAAATAACCACCATAACAGGCAGACATGTATGCAATCTAAGGGTCATGCTGCTCAACAGTAGACATCAAACTGTAAAGATGCAGTCACTCAAAGCACTCCTCAGAGTGGAGGACACTGACATTTGTGCAGTAATGGAGAGGTAGTTCACAGCAGCAAACAGCAGCCCTGCACTAACAGGCTATGATGCATTCCACAGCTGTCAGCGCCAAAACATGGACCACACCTCCACAGGTGGTGTTGTCTCCATATACATTATGGATATGCACAGCTCCAGACTAGTATCCCAGCATAATGCATCAGAGTTACTTCCTGTAAAACTGACTTTGGTGAATAGTGCAATCCATACCATAGCCTGCTATTGGTTCTCAGCTATATCCCTAGACTATCAATGCACATTCCTCAACACCCTGGCATCTATGAAGGTCCAACCAAAGAGTGACATAGTAGGAGACTTCAACTACCCCTCCATCACCTGGGGAAAGTATTCAAGCACCAGTACACTGGCCCAATGCTTCATGGGATTCATCAGTTCCAATGGCCTGGACCGGGTCATACTGACCTCCAGTAGAGGATGCAACAACCTTGAACTGTATTAATTACTTACATATGGAACTGTTGCCCGACCACAATTGTCAATCCCTACCTGGTCAGATCCAAACATGATGTAATCAACATGGAGCTCAACATCGCATCCACACCCCCCACAAAGGTAACCACCTTGTAAAACTTCTCCAATGCTGACATTGCAGTCATAAAAACAGGGGTGGATGACTTCACTGTACCCATGCCAATGGGAAATAGCTGCATGACTGTTGCATCATACACTTATGCACTGCACAAACATGTACATGGATGCATGGTACTAGTCATAGCCAACAGAACACAGACATTGTCCTCCAAACACTGGAAGCTATTGTGATGGTCCCCTGCCATTACTAAAGTGTAAAACAGAAGGAGGACACTGTTGCAGAAAATGGTGGTGTCCCATGACTGGTGAATCCCCTTATTAGCCTCAAACACAACTTGGGATTCCTCATGGAATCACCTACAGGCAGCTATGAGGGCAGATTTGCAGCAGACACTGATGACAATCACAAAAGCCTTTGATAGTTATATCAATGACCTCCACAGCAATAAACACAAGTGCTGTGAGTTACTGCACAATGCTGATTCCTATCCTGACACAACAGATATTGGCCACAGTATTGCCAATACAGTCAATGCCAGCTTTACCCCTTTCTCTGCCCCAAGTGGGAAGTCACAGTGGCAGATGAATGCCAGGCACCCAGCATTACTGCAGGCCAGGTTAGACCTGCATTGTTCACAGGCATGGATACAGTTTCCATGGGACCCCAACATATATATGGCTGTGTTCTACATGACATACAAGGAGACCAGGCACCACATCTGTGTGCCCTGGTCAGTCACAGCCTCACCTCAGGCTTTGTCCTTCCAAACTGGTACACTGCCACAGTCAACCCTCTCCATAAAGGGGTAGCATCTACAGACCCTGGGGATTATTGGGCCCTTAGCCTGACAAGTCTACTATGTACAAGTATGGATGTGTCATCAGTGACCTGATTGAGCAAGATATGAGTGATCTTCTAACTCTGGACCCCACACAGTTTGGCTTTGTGAATGGCAGATCATGACTGCTCAACCTTGTTGATATCTTTGAGTGATTCACCAGGGCTGTGTATGACAGTAAGGCACTACATACAGACTACCTCAATCTGGCCAAGAGGCATCTGATACCATTCCTCAGTCAGGGACTATTGGTAAACCCAAAAAACTAGGCATTAACCCCTATATCAGTGGGTGGTTTGCAAAATGGTTCACAGAACACACAGTGTGACAGTAGCAAACTCCAAGTCAGACTTGCAAGCAGTCACGAGTGGGGTCCCACAGGGATCAGTACTGGATAGTGTCCTGTCCAGCATCTACTTCTCAGGAGTCCAGCCCAACACAGAGGAACTCTGGTTGACCAAGTTCACAGAAGACTGCAAGCTGGGAGTTATCATGAACCCCACAATTGATGCAGACATCCTACAGAAAGACCTCAGTGAGACCAATGAGTGGTGTGGATACCATGGCCAGAAGCTTAGCACCACAAAATGCATCATCATCTCCTTTGATAAAACACTCAGTTCCCAGTAAGCTCCACATCAATGGGAGCCAATGAACTCTGTAGGCATTATAAGAGATCTGAGGACACAGGTTGACAGCAACTTCTCCTTCAAGCACCACATTGCCAATGTGCTCAGGAAGTCCTTCTAAATGGCACATTGCATTACCAAGGGTTTTGCATTGAGGAGACAGAGGTAATGATCTCTGTCTTTTATTCCCTCATTAGAACACTCCCCAAGTATTATGGCCCATTTGCCATGTACCTCACTAGACACCTAGTACAGCTGGAGAAGCCACAGAAGCACCTCACAAAGGGGTTCCTAGGCATTAAACACACATCCTACACAAATAGGCTCAGCAGACCCAAGCTATTCTCTGTGTCCTATCACCTATTTAGCAGCTATCTGTGCTTGACTTACAAAGCCATGTCTGACCCAGCTGGTTTAGAAATGCTACATATAAATCCATCCAAACTGCACACTGTAGAGAACTCTAACTCAGTACCTCAATCACGAAAACATGCTGGTGGGACAGTTCCCTCACCAAGAGACTTGCACATGCCCTGTAATACACTTCCCGTACATGTCAGGCAGGAGCACCTAGCTGACCCTGCTCCAGAGAAATGTTGATGAGTGGATGGGTAACAGACACTTCAACCCAAGGATCACTGCAGTGGCTATACTTGATACAGGCATTGGGATGTAACATCAGGTGGCACAAGGGCAGGGGCCTTCTATGTGCTCGGCTTGTTAAAGCTCTTGGGCCATTACCTACTACACACTTGTGAACCTATAAAGAGAATGACATCAGCAGGACTGACATAGTAGTGCAATGGATCTTTAACCTTTCAAAATACTTTGTCCTACAAACAGACACACATACTTGCCACATGTGAGAGTATTATCCCTACCTAACTAGTGATTTGTACCATAGTGTTACGTAGCTACCGCACATGATACAGAGCTTACTGGGCTAATACTTGGCCAACGGTGCTGATATGGGGAATGACATTAGCAGGATTGATAAGGTAGGGCAATGGGTGGGAAACATATCAAAAATCCTTCTACTTACAAACATACATACCCACACACACATTTGCTGGATACAAGAGTAGAACCTTTGCCAAACTAGTCGTTTGTACTATTGTGTTAAGCATTTATCACATGCATAACTGAGCTTACAGGGCTGACAGCTGGCCAAGGTTGCTGATAAGGGACTGACATCTGAACTGATAAGGTGGGGCACTGTGAAGTGCGTGGGTGGGAGTAGCATAAAACTGTTTCACCTATAAACAAACAAACACACAACTCCCTCAGTCTTGCACACACAACTATCACACACACACACTTTCACATTTTCTAGGACTGAGATAAGAATTCCTACCTAAATATTTATTTGTATTATTGCACTATGCAATTATCGCACATGCCACAGAGCTTATGGGGCTGAAACCTGATGGAAGGCACTTCTAAGATGACTGATATCTGCAGGACTGCTAAAGTAGGGAAAGGGGAGCTGTACTGGGTTTGAATGCACCCAAAAGCCTTTAGTTGTGAACCCACACATGTTTACATTTGTCAGGACTGAGATTAGAATGCCTACCTAACTAGGTATTTGTATTATCATGTTATGCAGTTATCACTTGCACCACAGCGCTTATGGGGATGAGACTTGATGGAAGGCACTTCTAAGATGACTGATATCCACAGGACTGCTAAAGTAGGGAAAGGGGAAGTGTACTGAGTTTGAATGGACCCAAAAGTTTTTAGTTGTGAACACACACACACACACACACTTTTACATTTGCCAGGACTAAGAATAGACCTCCTCCCTAACTAGTTATTCGCACTATAGTGTTATGCAGTTATTGCATGCACCACAGAGCTTATGGGGCTGAGTCTACCAAAAGTGACTTTGATGGTGACAGACATCTTCAGGACTGCTAAGGTGGGGCAATGGGAAATGCACTTGGTGGGGAAGGCCTGTTCATTCCTAGATCTTACTGACATTTCTCTAAGTGTATGAGCATGCCCAGTGTGTCCTTCTATAGTACATGTGGGACTCCATTCCAGGGACTGTTGTACTCCAGTCCAGTTTGCTTTGTGCTATGGCCACACCTCTCAACCTGTTGGTGCAGGATATCTGGAGATAGCCTATCAAAATGAGGGGACAATGGGCCATACAATGATTCTGACAATGTCAATCAGTAATTTATGGGTTGCAAGGGTTACAGGGATGGTTTTAGCAGAGATCTGTCATATATGCCATTTGACACTGTCATGCACTGTTTCAGTACCTGGTGACATACCTCCTCAGATCATCATGGTGATTTACCAGAGGAATACAGGATGGATGATCAACAGACAGGGTTTATGGGCCAAATGCTATGCATTCCTGCACTATCCAGCCTGTTGAGGGATGTGCCTGCAAGCAATTGACTGCTGATGCTGTGGAAATGGTCCAGCACCTTGGTGATCTATTGCAATAGTGGAATCTCTGTGCATTTATGTTCTATCCTGGTCTGAATTACAGTCCACAGTTGGGTAATATAAGTCAGACAGGATCAGGGTGACAGGCAGACTCCAGATAGAGTTGTAGGGGATAGGATATGTGGGGTGTGTGTGTCCTGGGCAGATATATTTGCCTATAGCTACCAGTTCTTTGTACTGGGCTCTTCTCAATGGTTGACTCCACTTCAAGGGTCTTGTGTGTGTCAGATTGTTAGACTAGCCTAGAGGTGTGTGTTTGTCACACATATATGTATCACCCACCTCATTTTGCTTGGACAGCCACATGTTGGGTTCAAGATGTTGCATTTGATGAGTGATCAGGGAGGGGTGTGTTACTCCCCATGGCTGTGGCCCAGGGTTCTGTGGGTGCAGACATGTCACCATCTTCCAGGGTTAGGCCTGCCTGCAGTGAGTGCCTTCCCATGTTTAAACTCCTAGCCCTGCCTGTCGACTGTACAGAATATCACAGAATGTCCACATCCATGACTCATATATCTTGTTGGTTACCCAAACAAGAGTAGTTTTCCAGCAAAAGTGTTTGCAAGTCACTCAGGGTTGAAATCAGACATTACTGACAGTTGACATTGCTGTTTTAGACTTCATACACATCAGACATTCCCTGCTACTACAATCATTCCTTCAACTTTATTACATTATAAGAGCAGTATTTCAAGGTGTCTTTCTTTTTGGACCTTCTTCACCCCATTATTCATGGCTTTGGCCAGATTTCTGGCTTTCTGACACTGGCAGTTTTTCTCCTAGCAGATAGCAGCATGGCCTTTCTTTGCCTTTTTTAGACTGTGTTATGTAGGTGTTATGGACCGCATGACATGCCCTAACAGGGCACTGTGGATGAGTCATAGGAATTTCCCAGAGGCCTGTAGGCCAGGATTGACAGATACAGGCCATCTGTAGCAAGACAGTGCATTCTGATGCTCATATGTTCCCAGCCTGCCAGCAGTAGACAACCCTGCAATGGTACCAGTATGTTGACTGTGGGTGTTACTGACAATTGCTTTCTGTTTGTGTTGAGGCATCACTCTAGTTGATGGATGGATGCTGCTTAAGGCTAGGGACATGTTGCTGCATTTCTATGGGACTATGGGGGAGACATATCTGTGTACTATACACATTTGCAGAGACTGTTCTGATATTTGCTTAGCATTTTGATCCCATTTAGTATAGTGGTGTGCCCTATCTTTGAGACTACAGGCATGAGAATATTGACCACAGGTCAGATTGTTCTGGCATAAACATTTGTAGTTTCAGACTTCTTACATTTCAAAGCCATACTGCCACTGCCAGGCCTGCTGTAATATCACTGTGTAAACGTGTATAGGTGGGGATTTCATGGATGTCGCCATATGGGGGCCTTTGCTGGACATTTCTGTATGGTTTTCTATAGCTGATCTGCTGGGTGAGGTTGGGGGTGGGTATGGGATCCCTACTTTGACATCCATGCATGTGACCTATGACCCCCCAGTTATTTGGCTCACCACATATACTGCATTGGTATTTGTCAACTAGGGTGGTACTGCATGATGTAGGTCGGCCAGTACTGGGGTTACACTTCCTGCTGTCGCACAGAGCTGTCAGTTGTCTGCTTGACCAATACCATAGATATGCTATCAGAACATTCCACTCCATTCATTTATTTTGTTAAGGAGTCTGGCTTACCTTGTGCCTGAGGCTGTTGTAAGGATGGTGCTTGAGGGCTGACTATGTTGGATGCACGCAGTACACTACCTATACATGGTAAAGTATAGGTAGTGTGATGTTTGGCATCCATTTTACTGTGTGTGCAAGTCAAAAAGAGAGAGATCAGTCACTGGGCCCCTACAGTGTCAGTGTATGCACTATGATTTGCCTCTTTGCCAAGGCCAGGGCATACTGGGCATGTCTTCATCTGCCTACAAGGGCAGGCTCAGGATGTTCCTCCTCCGAGTCCCTCTGTGCCTGTGGAGGCCTTGGCAATGGTGGGGGGCTGTGTGGTCCTTCCCCATTTTGTTCCTGCTGCAGCTGTTTCTGCAGGATCATATCATGTAGCACGGCACATACTATGACCATGTGTGCACATGTGGCTGGAGAGTACTACAAAACTCCACTGGATATGTCAAGGCAGCAGAACTGTGACTTGAGCATCACAAACACTTGGTCTATAATGATGCTGGTTTGTGCATGTGCTGCATTATGGCATTCTTGTGTGGGTGTGTGTGCATTTCTGGTGGGTGTCATCATCCATGGCTCCAGTGCATAGCCAGCATCCCCTCTAAATGGCCATATGGGATGTCCACCCTGGCAAACCACTGATACAGCTGTGAGGAATGCCAGATGTGGGAGTTGTGATAGCTTCCAGGGAAGCCAGCACTCACATTCATGATAATGCCCCCGGCATGGCACACGAACTGGCAGTTGATGGAGTGTTACCCCTTGCGGTTTATGTAGACCCTATCCCGGTCACCAGGTGGTGCTCTGATGTGGATGTGCATGCATTCTATGGCACCCAGTACCTCTGGGTATTGTGCTAAATGGTGGAGGAGATGCATATTTCTGGTCCTCTTCTAACGGGTGTTGGAGAACTACATGTGCTCACTGGAATGTGTTAGCATGGCGTCAAGGAAGTGGTGGAGTACCCTGGATGCAGATGCCTGTGAAACTCCCATGATGCACCCAGTAAGCCTTTGGAAAGGACCTGTAGCTAGAATTGTTTGGGCTACACAAACCTTGTTATCCACTGGTATGGGTTCCCCTCTGGTGGTACTAGCTCTGAATTGAGGCTGGCACAGCTCAGTGATTTGCTGAAGTACGTCTCTGTCCACCATGTAGCACTCTACTATCTCCAGATCATGGAGCCCCTGGTAGGTTACCCTGGGTTTGTACACTCTTCTCCTCCTCCTTGGTCTGTGGCAGTTATCCTCCTCTCCACCATCAGCCTCTAGCACATACTGATTGATCAAAGCAATAGCAGACCCTAACATTTCCAAGTTAAAATTCCCCTGCATGTGTACACCAATGGTGCAGAATTTGTGGGAAAAAAAACAGACTGTAAGTTGTTTCCATACTTTATACTGTCATGCTGCTGATGCTGCCTGAATAATTAGCTAACTATGATATATTCCAGCTGCCAGCCATATTACTCGTGGCTTTGCTTTTGCAGACATCCAATGTGCTTACACCAAGTATGACACACCCCCCTTTTCATGTTCCTTGCTCCTCCTGCCTACACTATCATGTTAGAGCACCTACACAGTTAGGTGCAGTCTGACACTTAGAAAATTTCCTGACTAAGTTGTGATTCAGTATAAGTCCCCTCATTAACATATCCTACTGCCTCCAGCCCTAGTTACTGCACTGAGCATGAGCCTTCCTCCTAAACAACCACTGTTCCCTGGCGATGTTTGCTTTCTGCATGCCATTGACTACTATCGCAAAATGAGGAAAGTTGTGAATATTACTCCCCCCATTTCTACATATTCTTCCCCCTCCCACCAGCGTACCACTTCTCCTGCCCTCAATTGCCGAGTTTGGCCAACAGAAATAAATGTTTATTTATTTTTTTGAATGGTTTTGCATGCCAATGGTCATATATTTAACCACTGGCATGCATAACCTCAATAATACATGCTTTCTGGAGCACTGACATGCCTCCATTGTGTATATTGCAGAAATGTATTCAGTTAGTAACCGAAAACATTTCTGCAAGTTACACTGTTCCAGCATGGTGACATGCTGCTTTGCTGGATTGCTAATCCAGCTAATTTGCATGATTTTCTCCAGCAAATGAGCTGATTAGCATACAGCATGGCTTTCTGTGCTGGAACAGTGTAAGGCCACTTGTGCACATTAAAACAGCATTTACCTGGATTGTGAGGTGGCCATTTTCCATGCAGGAGCAGTTACACTGTTCCTGCATGGAAAATAAAGCATTGTGAATCCCAGTGTATGCGTTCCACATGGTGTCTCAATGTTGGTAACTGTGTGTGTGTGTGTGTGTGTGTGTGTGTGTGTTTGCGTGCATGCGTGTGTGTGTGTGTGTGTGTGTGTGTGTGTGTGTGTGTGTGTGTGTGTGTGTGTGTGTGTGTGTGTGTGTGTGTGTGTGTGTGCATGCGTGTGAAAATCATATACTATGTGGGTATACCCTTTTGAGTTGTATACCACCCTTTACACTTCCCCTCCCCCAAACTTACTAGTCCTGTTGATGGCAATCACCTTAGAATACCTCTGGAGTAGGGAAATAGTATAAGCCCTGTGGCACATTTCCTAACTGTGTAAAACTATAATAGAAATAAGTAGGCAGCAGTTCTAATCTCAATACTGGCAAGTGTGTGAGAATCATCTGCTGTGAGGGGTTATACCATATTTGATTTGTGTACCACCCTGTAAATGTTCCATCACCCTACTTTACTAGGCCTGCTGATGTGATTCACCTTAGAAGTACCTTGGGACTAGAAGAGTTCATGTAAGCTCCGTGGTGCTTCTGAGTAACATTATAATAGAAATAACTAAATAGATAGGTGTTCTGTTCTCATTACTAACAAGTGTGTGTGTGTGTGTGTGTGTGTGTGTGTGTGTGTGTGTGTGTGTGTGTGTGTGTGTGTGTCTTTGAGTGAAGATCATATCCTGTTTGGCTGATACCATTTTGGTTGGTGCACCATCCACACCCGTTTATCCACTCCCGATGGCATTACTTTATATAGCGTGGTAATGGCATCTGCTGCACATGCAGCATGTTAAACCATTGTGCAGACCATACCAGTCCTCTATACAGATGTCTATGGAATATCCAGATGTTTAGGTTCATAAGTTCATAGCTGTGTACCAGGCTAATGGCCCTGGAGCCTTTACAAGCCTAGCACATAGGATTACGCTGGCATCATGCCACCCAACATTAGTTCCCAGTGCCTCTGTAGAGTAGAGCCACTGGAGTGATCCCTGGGGGGAATTTTCTATTTCCCATCCATTCAGCAAGATCCCTCTTGAAGAGGGCCAGTGAGGTGCTCTGTTTGACATGTATAGGAAGTCAATTCCGTAGCATGGGCAGTCTCTGGGTTATGAACCTGTCCCTCCAGCATGTTCTGTTGATTGTGGTAATGAGGCTGAGGTCTGTGGAACATGTTGTGTGGAGGAATTGGGATTTCTTTAGATGTAGCATTTCTAATAGAGCTGGGTCAGACATGGCTTTGTAAGTCAAGGAGAACTCACCTCTAAGTAGACGATATGAGACAGAGAATAATTGAAGTTGTTTGAGTCTGTCCATATAGGACAACTGTTTAAGGCCTAGGATCATCTTTTGAGGTACTTTTGCAGCCTCCCCAGTTGTTACAGGTGTCTAGTGAGGTACATGCCAAATGGGGCATTGTATTCAAAGATTGGCCTAATGGGGGAAGAGTAGAGGGAGACAATGACCTTTTTCTTCCTGGATGCAAAACCCTTAGTAATGAGATGTGCCACATAGAAGGACTTTATGACCACAGTGGCAATGTGGTGGTCAAAAGAGAGGTTGCTGTCAACCTGTGTTCCCAGATCTCTAATGACGCCTTCTGTGTTCAGTGGACTACCATCAATGTGGTAAATTTATGGGAACCTAGTTTTTCCCCAAGGGGATGACAACACATTTTTTTGGCATTGAGTTTAAGACCATGGTTCTGACACCAGTCATTGGTCTCAGTGAGGCCTTTCAGCAGGATGTCAACATCACTTGAAGAGGTAATGATAGCTCCCAACTTGC
Source organism: Protopterus annectens (assembly GCF_019279795.1). Lineage (NCBI taxonomy): Eukaryota > Metazoa > Chordata > Ceratodontiformes > Protopteridae > Protopterus > Protopterus annectens. Next base: position 578,855,254 of record NC_056725.1, read on the forward strand.
AATCGTCTGCAAACTTTGTCAACCAGAGTCCCTTCGTGTTGGCCTGGACTTCAGAGAAGTAGATACCAAACAGGAGAGAACCCAGGACCAAACCCTGTGGGACTACACTTGTGACTAGTCAGCAGTCTGACTTGGAGTTAACTACTTTCACACTGTAGGTTTTATCTGTGAGCCAGTTTGCAACCTACCTAGTGATATAGGAGTTGATGCTTTGCTTAGTGTTTTTTCTATGATTCCTGCATAGGGAATGGTATCAAAGGCCTTGGCCAGATCAAGGTAGGCTGTATGAACCACCTTGCCTTCATCCACAGCTCTGTTGACTGACTCAAAGAAGCCGACCAGGTTGAGCAGGCATGATCTACCCTTCGCAAAACGAAACTATGTGGGATCCAGAGTTTGGAGATTCCCTATATCCTTGTTTATTAGGTCCATGATGATGCATTCCATAGCTTTGCATATCAGACTTGTCAGTCTAATGGGGTGATAGTTCCCAGGGTCTGTAGTCACTCTTCCTTTGTGGAGAGGGATGACTGTACCAGTGTGCCAGTCGGTAGGGACAAATCCTGAGGTGAGGCTGTGATTGAACAGGGAACACAGGTGTGGTGCCAGTTCACTCTGTAGTTCATGTAGAACACAGCCAGAGATATTGTCAGGTCCGATAGAAGCTGTATTCTTGGCCTTGGACAGTGCTGTTTTAACCTGTGCAGCAGTAATACTGGGTGCCTGGCAATCTGCTGGTGATTGGTCCTTAGGTGGGAGAGAGAGGGGTAAAGTTGGGAATGAATAGGAGGTACCATTGTGCAGTAGCTCAGAGCAAATCTGGGTATTGCCATGGAGATTCTTTACTTAACTATAGAAGGCCTTGTGGTTGCCTTAACTATTTGCTGCAATTATGTTTTCATAGCTATCTGAAGAGGATTCAGTGAGGGATCTCAACATTTTGTTGAGGCTGATAAGGGAGGATTTCCAGTCTTGTTACTTCACATTATCCTGCATCAGTTTCTTTTTTTGTTGTAGAGTTTGTTTATGGCAGTGGACCACCAGATTGGCTTCCTATTTTGGTGGAGGGTACCTTGGTTCTATTGGGTATGGCAAAATCCATGCAGTTGTGTACATATTTGTACAGTGCATTGGTGTATGATCTGGCAGTTATGCAACTATTCTCCTTTTGCATGGGTGCAGTGACATTAGCCACTTCTGTTTTAGGAGTCCAAGGTTAGCTTTGGAGAAGTTTTTCATGGTGGTTACCTTTGCAGGGGGTGGGAGGGATGGGAATTTCCAAGGTGATTAGTTTGTGGTCTGATCTAACCTGGGAGGAGTTGACTATTGGTGTACAGCAACGGGCACCCATGTTAGTAATGACCAGGTTAGGGATGTTGCTACCTCTAGTTGGGGTACGGATGAGCTGGTCCAGGGCATTGGAATTAATGAATTCCAGGAAACATTGGGAAAGTGTATTGCTACATGAGTAGTTTTCCCAGTTAATGGAAGGGTGGTTAAAGTCAACCAGTATGAGACTGTTAGGTTGGACAGTAATATTCTCCAGGGTGCTTAGAAACATGGATTGTGAGTCTTAAAACATGGTTGGGGACCTATAGCAGGCTATGATCTGAACTGCTGTCTTACCCAATGTTAGCTGCACTTGAAGTATCTCTGATGTGTTATGTTGGGCTATCAGTCTAGAGGTGTGCACATCCTTTATGAAAATGGAAACACCACTGCCTTTGGAGCTTTGGTCCAAGTTCTTGGGCTTAAAGGGGTGGGATGAGTTATATCCTGGCAGTGCAGGAGTGCTTTCTGCTGCTTTGAACTAGGTCTCTGTTGCATCACAAATGTCGATGTTCTCCATTTTAAGGGGTACTTTGAGTGAGTGCATTTTGAGTTTTACACTTCTAGCATTTAGCAGCATGTCCCTCAGATTGCATTTGTTTGTAGCTGTTATGGTGGTAATTTGGTCTTTGGAACAGAGCCTAAAAAGACACTATAGGGATGGCAAGAGGCTTGGCCAGTATCTGGAAGCCCAGGATTGACAGATGCAGGCCATCTCTGCAAAGCATCGATGTCTGTCGATCATGTCATCCCAGGCAGAGAGACACTGGATCCCCTTGGAATGACACCAGAAATTTAGCCAATTGTTGAAATCAGTCAGTTACTGCTTGTATTGTGGTATCATTCTGGGTGATGGTAGGATGCTGCTCAGGACTACATCATACCCGCCTGGGCTACATAATCCGAGATCGACTCTATATCTCTTTTCATGTAGTCCAGGGAGGTATGTCTCAGGTCATTCATACCCACATGTAGAATGTTAGAGTCATATTTGTGCCTGTTTTTGATGGACCTGAGTGCATGTGTTATTTAGCAGATCCTGGAACCTGACAGGCAGCTGACTGTTACTTTCTCCTTATTCAACCTAATGAGTGGGACATCAGTGTGCCTCACTATTGAGTCACTTATGACTAGTGTGTTGGACATGCTGTTTTGCTGTAGGGGCTTTGATTGAGTGGCACACTGTTTAGGAGAGTTATGTATCTCGTGACTGGTGGTAGAGTGTGTTTCTGCCTTGCAGGCCTCTGCTGTTTGGGTAAAATTGTAATGAGAGCCTCTGCGAAGGTGGGTGTGTGGTTTATGTTTTATGTGAAGGCAGTGCTGGTGTGTGTTTTGGAGATTTATGTGTTCCATGTGGTGTGGTGCAAGTGCTGACCTTCTCTTGAGCAGCTATTCTGGTCTTGGCAGGAGAGTGTGTGGCTTCCAGTTTGGATATATAAGTGCATCTCTCACAAGTCTTAGTGTTGGGAGGTAAGAGAAGAGGGCTGTCAGTGCACATGAGGCAGTTGTTACATTACCTTTGGATGCCCAAGTTCACCAGGTTAATAGGAAAAACCACAAGGAACTGACCTTTAGACATGCCTGGAGGGATATGCATTAATAATAAGTACTAGAGCTGTTTCCTTGTAGAACATTTAGTACTGGCAGCACTTTTGTGTGCTACAATAATTGCTACAAGAAGACTGGTAAAGTGGTTGACTAATATGCTAGTAAAAGTGCAGTAGAGGAGAAAACTAGCAGTTCTAAGGGAACAATTGAAGAGCAGGCTTTTTGGCACCAATCAGCTGCTTACAAACAGTCCTGGATACATCAAAGCTGTATCTGGACTAGACTAATTACAGGAAAGCCAGGAAACAAGCTTAGACCTTTTTTTTTTTTTTTTTACAAACTATATGTGGTCTGTGTCCCTTACCAATACCCACATATGTGATATTGTTGCCAAATTGGCCACAGTGAGGGTAGTGATACACATGTCAGCATCATGCATCATACCTGCCTGAAACATCATGCTGATACAACGTCTGCTACACTATCACTTGTACAAGCTTGTCAGAGCACTACATGATTCCACATCCTATATGTGGTGGGTTATCTCACCATCCAACGAGGCATTTAGAACATTACATGTTGTAAGAGGTAGTGTGTTATTTCCCATGCACATAATCTATGTGGGGCATGTCATGTGTATGTAGTAGTACAGTACATAATGGTGAAATGTAGGTTTACTAATCTGTGTATTGCCAACTGTGTTTATGTTGCTGTGTGCACATTCCATGTGTCAGTCCTTACTGTGAGTATACAAAGGATATACCATTTTATCTCCCTGTTTCATCTGGTGGACTCAGAAATACATATTACAGACCTGTCTAACACAGTATCATGTATGCCCTCATCAAATGCATCAGGATTAGTGTGTGGTAAATAAATGGCAGGGTCAACATGTGTTTACAGGTGAATCTGTTGCAGTAATGTAATGGCTACACTTGTGGGGGACCTGCTGACAGTACTGCAGTAACCTGTTATGTATGCATCAGCCTGTAGTAGCACACAACACTGAGCTCACATGTTTGAAGGCTACCCGTCTGTGACAAGGGGTATGTATGCAAGGTCACACTGTCTGACAATAGTGTCCCTCACACCCTGTTGCATGCATACACACCTGGTACACGTACATATAAAGCTGTACTTTGCCTATGACATGGTTGGTGTTTTCCCAGTCTGCCATACTCCCTTTTGGGAATGTCTGCAGGACCACAGCCTGCAGGCACACAGACACCAGGAACACAAACAGAATACAGCATATCAGACTATATTCAGTTAGTGGAACTAACAGCAATAATGCATCCTGTCTAACACAGCAAGTTCACCTGTATGTGTACCCATAACCAATGCAATCAGACAGCACCTTATATTAACCCTGTGCATTAGACCCATATTAGCATGTCCCTGCATCGATGGTATGGATGACAGGGATGTGGCACAGGTATCACTGTATGCACAGGTTATGGTGTAGATTTGCCAGAGGCCTAGGCTGGGCCATAAGGTTAACATTATGTGTGTGTGTGGAGGGGTATCCAATAGATGGGCTTTGCAGAGGTGCTGTGTGTGTTTGGAGGTGACCTTCCTTGATACAGATGTGTGTGTGTGTGTGTGTGTGTGTGTGTGTGTGTGTGTGTGTGTGTGTGTGTGTGTGTGTGTGTGTGTGTATGTATGCACACAGTCATGCCATGTGGCTGGCCTATACAGGGGTAAATCGGACAGCTCTGTATCATACATGGCAGGGTGTCCAGGTCACTGTCTCCGGGCACAGACATGGGTACCGATCCTGTCAGGGGTATCACTGGCACCACCAGGCCCAAAGCTAGATGCAGTACTCCTTCCTGATGGTGACTGCTGTCTGCTGGATCTGTGCCCCTGACAGGACTGGAGAAGACCACGTGGCCATAGCCTTCTTCGGTGTGATGTGGACAGCAACCCTCCCTTCAGGAAGTGCTGGTGTCACTGCCACTAAGGGAGTGTGAAGGTCCACAGCCCCATAGAATGTCAGCTTTGGTGACCTATGTCCACATGAACAATGCCCATATCCCACCACATGTTCTAGCACAGACATGCCACAGTCAAGGAATGCCAAGGTCTCACCCTACCATCTATTCATGACCTCAGTATTTTGATTTGTGGCCTCAACAATGTCATGTATGTCACCACATCAAATCAGGGAGAGTTGCATCCACCACCCTGAGTATTTGTCTGTTGTGGTGTTCACTATGTGCCTGTGCATCCATAACAGCCCGGAACATGCATGTAGTGACTCCTTCTCTGGCACTTGCAACAGTGGCCTGATGAGCAGCATTCCTCCTGTAAGCACCCCTGTCCATCCACCTGTGTGGGACCTTGACTTCACTCTGGCTATGGCCAGTGTCTACACTCACACCTGCCATAGTCACCACTCTAGCCTGCTCAATGCCACCACCTGCCAACTGACCATCATTTGTGGCCACTGGTGATGGGGTATGTGTGGGCATTGTCACTGTGTGCAGGGATGGTGTGGACAGGAGTGGGATACCAACCAATGGCTCAGATTTGCACCTAACAACCCCACCTGTACCTCACTATTCCTATCATCATTGTCAGAGTCTGCAGAGATAATAGCATCACTTTCCAAAAGGGGGGACCTCAAACACCATTGCCACCTGTGAGGGGGAAAGCAACATATGTACATTAATACCTGCACTGTAACGTTGGATGGTAAACACACACACACACACACACACACACACACACACACACACACACACACACACACACACACACACACACACACACACACACACACACACACACACACACACACACACACACACACACACACACACACTTACAGGTAAAGTGGCACAAATCTGTTACACAGACCACACATTACCCAAGTGGTGACATGAATGACAAATGGCCCTCAACACGATGCATTGTAGCCAGTTTTACTACATATAACTAACAATATAGAGCTCTGGGATACATGATTAGTGTTAGTATGTGATGGCCGTTCACCAGCACAGACTATGTACACATCATTGCTGTTCACCTGTATAGCACAGTTTAAGGAACTACAGCACATACCTCACAATTGTACAGATCCTTACAGGATGTGCAGATGTCTGGCTCATGTGTTTGCTCTGTTTCTCATAACCCCTATGTTTGTCTGATACATAACTAGGATGATCTGAGGAGTGATGTCACTAATTAATGACATACATCTGAGTGTCAGACATCCAGACCAGCACTGAATGTATGGTCACACAATTCCTACTACACCACCAACCTTCTAAGTGTACTATGGATATGTGTACACAGGCCTGTTAACATGCCATGTTCTTATAATGAACAACATGAGACTGCAATAATGCATTCAAATATTTTACCCACTGTTCATGTGACATATGACCTGTGCAATCCAATCGATAAACAAACATGTGTTATGTGTAAAATATAATGACTACAATATGTACACGATGTTAATTGCATAATTGTGCACACCCTTAGAATGATACTTCATTGAAGCACATTGTAAGTGACTTACAGCATTCACTCTTCTTGTGAAGGTGTCTGTCAGCAAGGCACATCTTGACTAAGCATTATTTGTCCACTCTTCCATGCAAATGTCACACAACTCTGTCAGATTGCATGGGCGGCTCATGTGCACAACCCTCGTCAGGTCACACTGGTGTTTTATTATCTGTTGTAGGTGTAGGCTCTGGCTGGGCCAGTCCATAACCATGAGTATGTTCAGGTGGAGCCATTCTTAAGTACCTTTCGATGTATGCTTCAGGTCTTTGTCATGTTGAAGGCTGACACACCTCCCCATCCTCAGCATTCTTGCAGATACCTGATGGATTTTGGGCAGACGTGGGTGTTACTTAGAAATGTTCAGAATTCACACCACCATGACTACAGGCCCTGTTTTGGCTTTGAATGGCATCCCCACAGTGGGCCACTGCCACCAGTGTGATGCCCCACACATATCTTTTGGTACTGTGGCTGTGAGGTTGATCTATAGTCTCATTACACCATGACATATTTTCACACATGCCTTTGGGAGATGTGATGTGTTGAATTGCAATTTGTCTCCACCCCTGGATGTTTTCTGGTGTAGGAAAATGCTTCCATCTTCTGCCCCTGCCCCATAGGCCAGATCTATGCAGAATACAGGAGAATGTTCCCACAGGTAGTACACAACACCAGTACTAGCAAGAGATTCCTGCAACTACCTCAGTGTTGCTGTATGCCCCCTGACAACCTCTCTCACCAGGTCTTGACATGCCTTGTCATAATTTCTGGAGGGACGTCAGGTTCTTTTCAGCAGCACTGTTGTCCCATATTCAATGTATCTTTTGATAACTGTCTCCACTGTGTTCCATGGTTTATGCAATGCTATGTTAATGTTGCACCCTACATTTGACTGATACCTTTCAAATATGAGATCCCCTTGCTGCTTTGTCAGCTGTCTGCAAGCCATGGCTCTTGCTGTTGCAGGCAACAGAGCAAATGTCATGATTATCCCACTTGGACAGCCGACTGTTATTTGGTGTTACTCAGAGTGCCTTTACTTGATGGCAGGTGTGTACCAAGCAGACTGTATGCTGTCAGTAAATCACAAGCTGCTGCAATAACATATTATTTGAAGGGTGTGCCCACATATGCATCCAGCTTATTGTCAGGTTTGTATACTCCATATTTGGTGCCCAACAAATTGATTTGTTTTATAGGTGAATTGTTCATGTCATAGGTCACATTACAGTTTGGAAAAGGTGTGGGCTGACATATTGTGGTTTCAATTTGTATATTTGTCACAATCACCTAGCATCTTAATAGGGGTGTTTACACTGTTTATATCCACTATATGACAGTAATGTTTCACACATGTCCCTACCTTAGGCTGTTTGTCCCCCCATTTTGTTGGTCTCTGTCCAGAAGTCTTGCACTGACAGGTCATGAGGTATGCTACAGGGATGTTACATTCTCATCAGATAGGCCCCTGTGGTGATCACTGTGATGCAATGCAGTTAAAGCCAACACAAGTGAACATGCACATAAAGCAATATGGCTATGAGTGACAGTGGTGTACATAGTCCATTGAATTGCCTTCAGATGGCTGTGGTATTGGCTAACCACAGCAGAAGAATTGCATACTCACCAGTTGCAGGCTGCCACCCTACATGCAGACCAGAGGGACCTAGGTAGTTGTGGGAGAGAAATATTGTCAGCAGACCCACATGCGGCATTGGTACAGGATGGATGCAGCATGTCTGCACATTTAAAGTACAACCCTCAATACTACAAGATTTTCTGTCCATCACCATAGATGTGCACATCTGTGCATTGGAAAACCCCATCCACAACTGCAATCTGACCTGACACATGCATGTAGATGCTCTACAATTACAAGTATGTCTGCTACACTAGTCTAGTAATCTACACTGGAGCCTTACCTGCACACATCTCATCCATTGACTGGGTGCCACCCACTGCCAGTATGTGGGGGGTCTGTACTCTGATGTTGTACTGGGATGGGTGCCCCAAGTTAACCAAGGAGCTCTCCAGTGGTTGTCAGTGGGGCTGCATGGCCAGGCCGACACCTGTGGCTGTGGGGTCCCTGGCCACTGTAGCAGCTCTTTGCTGGGTATGGTATATGAGGTTACTTTCACGATGTCAGACATGCTCGTATGTACATGCTTGCAGGCCGACATCATTTACCCTGTGGACAAGGTCTTCCCACAGGCCGGTCCTCTCCTGCAGATGTTGCTGGCTCCAACCAAACATTATTGCATGGTTCTTTAGTATGGCTTCTATGATTATATTGTCTCACCTGCTAAGAAAGTTGACCTTTGCTGATGTGACATTGCACCTGGAATACATAAAAAGGGATACACATCACTGGACCTCATACATTTGGCAACAGTATGTACAGAACCTGCACAGCCACATTACATACTAGTAGCCATCACTCACAACCACATCATACCCCTGTAATGTGTCAGCACTGTATCTGCTTGCATTGCATTGAGTCACCTATGACTAGTGTGTTGGGCAAGCTGTTTTGCTGTAGGGGCTTTGGTTGAGTGGCACACTGTTTAGGAGAGTTATGTGTCTCATGACTGGTGTTGTGTTGTGGTGGTAGAGTGTGTTTCTGCCTTGGAGGCCTCTGCTGTGTGGGTAGATTTGCAATGAGAACGTCCACGAAGGTGGGTGTGTGGTTTATGTTTTACGTGAAGGCAGTGCTGGTGTGTGTTTTGGAGGACTATGTGTTCTATGTGGTGTGGTGCAAGTGTTGACTTTCTCCTCTTGAGCAGCTATTCTGGTCTTGGCTGGAGACTGTGTGGCTTTCAATTTAGATGTATAAGTGCATCTCTCACATGTCTCAGTGTTGGGAGGTAAGAGGAGGGGGTTGTCAGTGTACATGAGGCAGTTGCTACATTGCCTTTGGATGCCCAAGTTCACCAGACTAATGGGAGAACCACAAGGAACTGACCTTTAGACATGCCTAGAGGGATGGGCATTAATAATAAGTACTAGAGCTGTTTCCTTGTAGAACATTTAGTACTGGTAGCACTTTTGTGTGCTAAAATAATTGCTATGAGAAGACTGGTAAAGTGATAGACTAATAAGCTAGTAAAATTGCAGGAGAGGAGAGAACTAGCAGATCTAAGGGAACAATTGAAGAGCAGGCTTTTTAGCATCGCTCAGATGCTTACAAACAGTCCTGGATACATCAAAGCTGTATATGGACTAGACTAGTTACAGGAAAGGCAGGCGACAAGCTTAGACCTTTTTTTGGCAAACTATATGTAGTCTGTGTCCCTTAACAATGCCCATGCATGCGATATTATTGCCAAATTGGCCACAGTGAGGGTAGTGACACACATGTCAGCATCATGCATCATACCTGCCTGAAACATCATGCTGATACAATGTCTGCTACACTATCACTTGTCCAGGCTTGTAAGAGCACTACATGACTCCACATCCTATATCTGGTGGGTTATCTCACCATCCATCGAGGCATTCAGAACATTATGTGTTGTAAGAGGTAGTCTATGTCCCATGCACATACTCTATGTGGGCAAGTCATGTGTATGTAGTAGTACAGTACATAATGGTGGAAATGTAGGTTTTCTAATCTGTGTATTGCCAACTGTGTTTATGTTACTGTGTGCACATTCTGTGTGTTAGTCTTTACTGTGTGTATGCAAGGGATATACCATTTTATCTCCCTGTACCACTTGGTGGACTCAAGAATACATACCACAGGCCTGTCATACACAGTATCATCTATCAGCTGTATCAGGGTTGAGCATATGGTAAAGAAATGGCAGGCCAACAGGTGAATCTGTTGCAGTTAATGTAATGGCTATGCTTGTGAGGGACCTGCTGACAGTACTGCAGTAACCTGTTATGTATGTATGAGCCTGTAGTAGTACACAAAACTGAGCTCACATGTTTGAAGGCTACCTGTCTGTGACAAGGGATATGCATGCATTGTCACACTGTCTGATAACAATGTCCCTCACACACTGTTCATAACTCTCAACCATACCAAATTACTCAGTAAAAAACAAGTTTTGGGGTCCAAATAAAGGGGTGCCATGATTTGATTTTTTTCATTTATTTTTTTAAGTTTTTGAATTACCGCACTGTCGGAGCTGACGTCATCATGTGCACGATGACATCTGCTCCATCAGGGCTACCAGCCAATTGGAATTGAGCTCAAGGAGCTCATGTTGTCATTTCTGGCTGGTCTAGCTCAAATGCAAGCGGGAAATCTCATTCACGATTACAGGGAAATGTATTACAGCAGTCAGCTCTCGCACAGGGAAATTTATTAGCAGCTTTGGTTGGATTGATTAGCTATGCAGGCCATTGGAAGTCAGCAGCACTTTGGATTTTGCTCTGCTGTTCGGGTTACAGAAACAGGGAAGTCAGCAGCACAGCACACTCGTTTGTATCCAGGTTTGGCTTAACGTGCGTGTGTGTGTGTGTGTGTGTGTGTGTGTGTGTGTGTGTGTGTGTGCGTGTGTGTGTGTGTGTGTTTGTTATTTAGATGCACTGGGGCCATAAAGTTTGTTTGTATGAAAAATATATGAAGGAACAGACATAAGGGAGTGCTATAGAACAATGAACAACATAATTCAGCACTTTGCTCTTATATACTAGAGGAAGCAAATTAGTGATTCACATGCCCTTTATATGCTGATGGTATCTGTGTGCATAAGCATGTCTGATAAGCCTACTGTAGTTCTTGCTGTTGTATAATACTGTACCTTAGGATTGATTCTGCCATGACTAAAAGCTTTAAGAGGTCTGCTCAGTGGTTTGGTAGTGAATGATTCTACTATTTCCAGAGGTGTATCAGCGCCCCATTCCTCCATATCTTGTTCAGTGTCCTTCACCTCCTGTACAGAAGGCAGAAGGGTAGTGGGATCTCTTGACAGTTTTTTAGTTAGCATCATAGTATGCTTATAAAAAGAAAAGGACTACCCACAGGCTGCTAAACTGCAACAAGCCTTGCAATAATTACATCATTACTATTTTTTTTTCTGATACAAATGTGAAAAAAACTCCAAGTTGCATATGGATTTACGCAGCTTTCAAACAATACTATCTATTGAACATTAATGATAAGTGAACAGAAAGAACAGTTAGACTTTAAACTTTGATGACTATTCTAAATCAAAGTATATAAATCACTTCAGTCTTCTCAAGTTCCCTTAATCTTAGCAATTGACCTGTGTGAGCCTATGTGCTCTGCTCTGGGGTGACACATTAGTTCCGCATCTTGTTTGATCAATATGGCAATGGACAAATGATTGTGCAATGTGGGGCCTGGGAGCTAATTCGCTGTAAAAGGTGGCACTGATTTCAGTCAAATTACTTCTGGGCTGGAATATTTCCTCGTTGTCCTTGTAATGGTTGACGCTTTTCTGACTGAATACTTTCTGAGCTAGTTATGTTATCAATGTGTGTGTATGAAAATGCCACACCTGGTGACTAGAGGTATTTCAGGCACAAACCCTGTACCTTCAGTACAGGGTAAAAAGAGCCTAAAGTCCCTAGCCACCACCATTTCTCAGCTTTGTCCAGATTTGTTGTTGAGAAGAGCTATGATGGGAAGTGAAAAGTGAATTTGTATTCCCCATTGTTGGCTTTGTTTGTCCAGGTTTTTTGTGCTAAGAGGTTGAGAAGTGAGAAATGAGAAATGAATTCACTAAATGATAGCCATTAAGTTTCAGTCTTCCTATATTTTAGGAAACTGCTGATTTAGAGTAGTGGTATGTTGCTCTGACTGTAGTGCACAGAGTCCTGGGTTCGTGACATGCATGGTGGTAACAACATTTTATTCTAGCAACTTTCCAAAATTATACAAGCAATGTTTAAAATGTGTCCCTGGTTTTTGACCTTTTGCCCCCCCCAAAAAAAAACTGAACTTCAAAATAAGTGTGCGAGAAGCTGTGCAAGATGCCTATAGCTTACACTACTGTCATTCTATTTATAGTGTGGGTGTGGAAGTAGACTTTTATGATGGAAATGTTCTGAATTGGACAATTTTGTCATTATTGGTTCATGCATTTTGTTTCATTGCCTACAGTACAGCCTACTGGAAAAATGTTCAAACAATAAATTTAAAATGCGCTCTAACAAGTGTGTTGTATTATATACAAGGAATATAACTTAATAAAGTCCGGAAGGTGTAACAAAGAAAAGAACACATATGTTTCATGTTTTGTGTGTAAGGGGACAATGATTTGAAAACAGCACAAAGGTAATCTTTATTCACCACTGGCCAGATGCATTTTCTTTGGCTATGGTGTGGGTTTCAATGTTATTTCAATGAATGTGAGTTTCAAGGGCAGAGAAGTTTTAATGCCAAGTCTATTTTCATTGAGACAGTATTGCTTTGTTTAGCAGATGTCAAAATAAAATTCAAATAATCATTGTAGAAGTAAAGCAGTATATACACATGAGTGTTTATGGCAAATGGGCCAAAATCACCAGGTAATGGGACACTGGAATGGCTGCAGGTGGTGGTGCCTTATTTTGATTGTCTGTTCTTCAGTTTGTGTTTGAAAGTTGATATCCTACAATTCTACCAGAATGAGTGGGGTTACGTAATTATGTATGCAAATCAGATGTTAATCAGCATACAGATTTGTATCTATTTTTCATGGTCCTTGTCCAGATTGTTGATGTTTCCAGGTTGAGAGGTATGACACTGTTGCATGCATACACACCTGCTACATGTACATATAAAGTTGTACCTTATGTATGACATGGTCAGTGTTTTCCCAGTCTGCTATAGTCCCTCTTGGGAATGTCTGCAGGACCACAGCCTGCAGACACACAGACACCTGGAACACAAATAGAATACAGCATGTCAGACTACATTCAGTCAGTGGTACTAACAGAAATAATGCATCCTGTCTAATACAGTATGTACACCTGTATGTGTACCCATAACAAATGCAATCAGAAAGCACCTTACATAGTATTATATAGCTACACTACATTCACCATGTACATCAGTCCCATATTAGCATGTCTCTGCATCGATGGTATGGATGACAGGGATGTGGCACAGGTATCACCGCATGCACTGGGTATGGTGTGGGTTTGTCAGAGGCCTAGGCTGGGCCATAAGGTTGACATCATGTGTGTGTGTTTGAGAGGTATCCAATAGATGGGCTATGCAGAGGTGCTGTGTGTGTCTGGAGGTGACTTTCCTGTGACACAGATGCGTGTGTATATGTAGCACACAGTCATGCCATGTGCCTGACGTATACAGGGGTACATTGGATAGCTGTGTACCATACATGGTAGGGTGGCCAGGTCACTGTCTCCGGGCACAGACATGGGAACTGATCCTGTCAGGGGTATCACTGGCACCTGACAGGACTGGACAGGAACACGTGGCCATGGCCTACTCTGGTGTGATGTGGACTGCAACCCCCCTTCGGTAGTGCTGGTGTCACTGCCACTAAGGGAGTGTGAAGGTGCACAGCCCCATAGAATCTCAGCTGTTGGTAATGGTCTACGTCCACATGGCTAATGCCAATATCCCACCACATGCTCTAGCACAGACATGTCACAGTTGAGGATTGCCAAGATCCCACCCCACCGTCTATTCATGACCTCAGTATTTTGACATGTGGCCTCAACAAAGTCTTGTATGTCACAACATAAATCTGCATGTGTCAGGTCACAACATAAATCAGGGAGATTTGCATCCACCACCCAGAGTATTTGTGTATTGTGGTGTTCACTGTGTGCCTGTGCATCCAAGACAGCCCAGAACTTTTGTCTGGTGACTTCTTCTGTGCCAATTGCAATGGTGGCCTGATGAGCGGCATTCCTCCTGTAAGCACCCCTGTCCATCTGCATGTGTGGGACCTCGCCTTCACTCTAGCTATGGCCAGTGTCTACACTCACACCTGCTTTAGTCACCACACTAGCCTGTTCAATGCCACCACCTGCCAACTGTCCATCATCTGTGGCCACTGGTGATGGGGTATGTGTGGGCATTGTCACTGTGCGCAGGGATGGTTTGGACAAGAGTGGGATGCCAACCAATGGCTCAGATTTGGCCCCTAATAACCCTACCTGTACCTCACTATTCCTATCATCATTGTCAGAGTCTGCAGAGATAATGACATAGCTTTCCAAAAGGGGGGACCCCAAACACCATTGCCACCTGTGAGGGGAAAGCAACATATGTACATTAATACCTGCACTGTGACACTGGATGGTAAACACACACACACACACACACACACACACACACACACACACACACACACACACACACACACACACACACACACACACACTTCCAGGTGAGGTGGCACAAATCTGTTACATAGACCACACATTACCCAAGTGGTGACATGAATGACAAATGGCCCTCAACATCATGCATTTCAGCCAGTTTTGCTACATATAACTAACAATATAGAGCTCTGGGATACATGATTAGTATTAGTATGTGATGGCCATTCCCCAGCACAGATTGCACCCATGTACACATCATTGCTGGTCACCTACATAGCACAGTGGCAAAAACTACAGCACATATCTCACAATTGTAGAGATCCTCACAGGATGTGTAGAAGTCTGGCTCATATGTTTACTCTGTTTCTCATAACCCCTTTGTTTCTATGATACATAAGTGGGATGATCTGAGGAGTGACATCACTGATTAATGGCATACATTTGGGTGTCAGACCTCCAAACCAGCAGTGAATGTATGGTCACATAATTCCTGTTACACCACCAACTTTCTAAGCTTACAGTGGATATGATAGGTGTACACAACCCTCTTAACATGCCATGTTCTTGTAATGTACAAGATGAGACTGCAATAATGCATTCAAATATGTTACCCACCATCCATGTGACATATGACCTGTGCAATCCAATCGATAAACAAATGTGTTATGTGTAAAATATAATGAGTGCAATATGTACAATATGGTGATTACATAATTGTGCACACCCTTAGAATGATACTTCATTGAAGCACATTGTAAGTGACTTACAGCATTCACTCTTCTTGTGAAGGTGTCTATCAGCATGGCAATCTATTTGGCCACTCTTCCATGCAAATGTCACCCAACTCTGTCAGAAGGCATGGGCACAGCCTTCATCAGGTCACACTTGTGTTTTACTATCTGCTGTAGGTGTAGGCTCTGGTTGGGCCAATCCATAACCATGAGTGTATTCAGGTGGAGCCATTCTTAAGTACCTTTGGATGTATGCTTCAGGTCTTTGTCATGTTGAAGGCTGACACACCTCCCCATCCTCAGCATTCTTGGAGACACCTGATGGATTTTAGGCAGACATGGGTGTTACTTGGAAATGTTCAGAATTCCCACCATCATGACTACATGCCCCATTCTGCCTTTGGAATGGCATCCCCACAGTGGGCCACTGCCACCAGTGTGATGCACCACACATATCTTTTGGTACTGTGGCTGTGTGGTCGATCTATAGTCGCATTACACCATGACACATTTTCACACATGCCTTTGGGAGACATGATGTGCTGAATTGCAATTTGTATCCACCCCTGCATGTTTTCTGGTGTAGGGAAAGGCTTCCTTCTGACCCTACCCCATAGGCCAGATGTATGCAGAATATACAAGAGTGTTCCCACAGTTAGTACACAACACCAGTACTAGCAAGAGATTCCTGTAACTATCTCAGTGTTGCTGTATGTCCCCTGGCAACCTCCCACACCAGGTCTTGACATATCTTGTCATCATTTTTGGAGGGACGTCAGGTTCTTTTCAGCAGCACTGTTGTTCTATATTCAATGCACCTTTTGACAACTGTCTCCACTGTGTTTCATGGTTTATGTAATGCTGTGATAATCTTGTTGTACCCTATCCTTGACTGATACCTTTCAAATATGAGATCCCCTTGCTGCTTTGTCAGCTGTCTGCAAGCTATGGCTGTTGCTGTTGCAGGCAACAGAGCAAATGTCATGATTATCCTCCTTGGACAGCAGACTGTTATTTGGTGTTACTCAGAGTGCCTTTACTTGATGGCAGGTGTATACCAAGCAGACTGTATGCTGTCAGTAAATCACAAGCTGCTGCAATAACATATTATTTGAAGGGTGTGCACACATATGCATCCAGCTTATTGTCAGGTTTGTATACTCCATTTTTGGTGCCCAACAAATTGATTTGTTTTACAGGTGAATTGTTCATGTTATAGGTCACATTATAGTTTGGAAAAAGTGTGGGCTGACATATTGTGGTCTCAATTTGTATATATGTCACAAACACCTGGCATCTTAATAGGGATGTGTACACTGTTTATATCCACTATATGACAGTAATGTTTCACATGTGTCTCTATCTTAGGCCATTTGTCCCCCCATTTCTGTTGGTCAGAAGTCTTGCACTGATAGGTCATGAGGCATGCTACAGGGACATTACATTCTCATCAGATAGGCCCCTATGGTGACCACTGTGATGCAATGCAGTTAACCCCAACATAAGTGAAAATGCACATAAAGCAATATGGCTATGAGTGACAGTTGTGTGCATAGTACATTGCATGGCCTTCGGATGGCTAGGCTATTGGTAAACCACAACAGAAGAATTGTATACTCACCAGCTGCAGGCTGCCATACCACATGCAGACCGGAGGGACCTAGGTAGTTGTGGGAGGGAAGTATTGTCAGCAGACCCACATGCGGCATTGGTACAGGATGGATGCAGCATGTCTGCACATTTACAGTACAACCCTCAATACTACACAATTTCCTGTCCTTCACCATAGATGTGCACGTCTGTGCATTAGAAAACCCCATCCACAACTGCAATCTGACCTGACACATGCATGTAGATGCTCTACAATTACAAGTATGTCTGCTACACTAGTCTAGTAATCTACACTGGGGCCTTACCTGCACACTCCTCATCCATTGACTGGGTGCCACCCACTGCCTGTATGTGGGGGGTCTGTACTCTGATGTTGTACTGGGATGGGTGCCCAAGGAGCTCCCTGGTGGTTGTCAGTGGGGCTGCATGGCAGGCCCACACCTGTGGCTATCCGGTCCCTGGCCACTGCCGCAGCTCTTTGTCAGGCATGGTGTATGAGGTCACTTTCACGATGCCAGACATGCTCGTATGTACATGCTTGCAGGCCGACATCATTTACCCTGTGGACAAGGTCTTCCCACAGGCTGGACCTCTCCTACAGATGTTGCTAGCTCCAGCTAAACATTATGGCATGTTTTTTTAGTACGGCTTCTATGATTATATTTGTCTCAGCCACTGGGAAAGTTGACCTTTGCTGATGCGACACTGCACCTGGAAGACATAAAAAGGGAGACACATCACAGGACCTCATACATTTGGCAACAGTATGTACAAAACCTGCACAGCTACATTGCATACCAGTAGCCACCACTCACAATCACACCATACCCCTGTAATGTGTCAGCACTGTATCCGCTTGCATTGCACTGCTGGTCCTGGAGTATCATATTGCCCCCATTGAGGGATAGTTGATTCCATAATCCTGTACTCCTCATTCAGGCCTGTGCAGAGGGATGACATTGGCCATCTTCCATGTGGATGTGGTGTGGATGGTGCCAACGCTTGGTGTGACTACAGTATGTAATGAAGCTGGAAGAACATGCCTGAGTTCATGTAGGATGCAGACAGGGATGTTTTCAGGTCCCATGGATACTTACATTTGTTGCCTTTTAGCAGGCAATATGTACCTGCTCACTGGTAATGAGGGGAGGGGTGTGGGTGCTATGCATATCCACCTATAGTGATGCTGAGCCAGGGGTTGGTATTAGCCCTAAACCTGTCTGCAGGAGGTTGGCTATAGCTATGTTGTATGTGTATGTGGTCTGACTGGTCACCATTACAGGGTGGGATGTTTTGTTGTCTCAGAGATTGCAGACATATGTGAATGTGGCCTTGTGATTGGCCTTGGTGGATGTGTCCAATTTGTACTCATAGTTAACCTTACAGTACTCCACCTGTGGCCTCATATGCTTGATGACACAAAGGCTGACGATGCCAAGTTGGTGCGTGCTCCTGATTTGCCCTGTACCATCAATATAAGGATGAAGTCTGTGGTTTGTGATTGCTGCTGTCCACTACAGGCATTCAGCCTACCTTGAGATTTTGATGTTGTCCTGTTAGGTATTGCTGAGGCCATAAAGCTATGTAGGTGCCCACATAGTACTGTGTTGTGGGCCTGGACATAACTGCTAGTTCCAACATATGGGATGCCCTTCATGCGGGACTTGGCCATTTCCCTTGCCTGTGCGGAGGACAATACAGAGGTGTGGGTGCTATAGTTTCACAGACAGTAGGTGAAAATACCACACAGGACAGGACATGTGAAGACAGCCCAACAATGTGGGGGACAAAGCTCCAGATTCTGGTACATATTGTATGTCATTAGTGCTGTTATACACATAAAGGGTTGCTACATTGACAGGGTTTGTCTGGACATGCATTTACTGGGTGACGTGACATCTGACAGTGATATGCCTCTGACATACCTCTCAACTGTCATGTTGTCCACAGACTGGCTGGATGTTTGCCTATTATGCTTGGTCTGTTTCTTGAACAACATCTGTTTTTGTGGGGTTGGTAGGACAATGTGAAGATTGTAGTTAGGAAGTGTTGACATCCATTGGTGTTGCTGACATCATGTCCTTCAGGGATGTTATGTTAAAACTACATGTGTAACACCAGCTACTGTTTCAGTTTGTAACACCACTATGTGTGATATGTCCCTCTTTCCAGCCTCCCCCGTCCCACAAGTATGACATGCATTATCCAGATGTCCTGCACTACGAGGTGCATAGGTATGGTATATAATTAATTACCAACTGCACTCCAGTTTTCATGCCAATGACCTGGCAGACTCCTGGTCATAGTATGCAGCAGAGGCCAGGGTTAGGGATCCACACCCTGGTAATTCTGTGAAAATCTGCACATGTGACAGTTATGCATATCTGGCCATTGTGAACAGACTGCCAAGGTTGTGTAGCAGTGTTGTGTGTATATGTTTGTTGGGCTGGGTAGGGAAAGTAGCAGAAGTGAGTGCCATACATCCGTTACCTATCTGACTATGCATGCTACTACAGCTGCTGGTGGTCTATCAGGTCTGTATGCTTGTGAGAGCTGACTGTGACATGTCCTTTAACACCTTAGGAATCCCAGTACACTGTGAATTGGGGCAGTATATGTAGGGGTAATGTGTGAGTGGCAAACAGTATGCAGTTGCTCACACAGTATTATACTGTTGTGCACAGTTTGCTTACTGGTATTTCACTGTGACTGTGGTGCACTTGTTTGGGGGTATGCACTTTCACACCAGTGTCTGTTTTCCACCAGTGTTACATCCCTGTAGGGCTTGTTATATTTGCTAATGCATGTGTACAGCCCCAGAGCTGGACCTGTGTACTGCAATGTCAGTCTGATTGTAGTTTGGACATTGCTCGGTAGCTCAGTGTAGTTTCCCTAATGTTGTGTTATGTCCACATATTCATAGGATGTCAAGTTGTCTGGCCAATATCTTTGGTCTTGTCCCCATGACTGTTATGTATGCATGACACTTCAATGGGATGATGTGGGGATTGAGGTCAATAACTAATGTGAAGGAACTGAGTCCTAGAATTGTGATATTTCAGTCAATATATGTTAGGATATACACTGTTAATTCATGAGCTTTCTCAGCTTATCTACTGACGTATTTTGGGTATGTCCTTATTTTCAGGCCTTTGTCCCCCCACTTTAGCAGGCTTGGTCCAGATTCATTGCACTAAGGGGTTCTGAGCATACCTCTCCACTGCCAGAATTTTCACAGAATGTCCAGATGTTTGGATCATACTTTTGTTCAGTTCCACAATGTATTTCTATTTGTCTGGTAAATCATGGTGATGATCCAAGGATTTATGTCAGTAAATAAATGACATGACATTTCAGTTTCCATTCTGATATCCTTCAGTGATTGTCTGCTGAAACACACACTGTTGCTGTAACACGTTTTCATTTGTAACAGTAATTTTTTGCAATGTGTCCGTGTATGTGGCCCATCCTCCCCTTTACAGCCTTTGTATAGTTTCCTTGCACTAACAGGTTGAGAGGGATGGTTCTGAGGTATAACTGCACTGTATGTTTTATATATATATATATATATATATATATATATATATATATATATATATATATATATTTTTTTTTTTTTTCCTTTATATTTTTATATATATGTATCTATAATATGAGTCTCCTTTTATATATATATATATATATATATATATATATATATATATATTTTTTTTTTTTTTTTATTTCCTTTATATTTTTATATATGTATATCTATAATGTGAGTCTCCTTTTCCATATATATATATGTCTATGTCTATATACAGCACACAAAAGGTTACACAAAGCTTTCTCCCTAATGTTGTTTGCATGCCTCTATTGCATGACATGCTTGAAAATGCATTTTTAATTCCTTTAGCTCAGATAGTATAGTGGTACATTCCCCTGACTGTAATGTTCAGGGTCATGCATCCAACACTTGGGACTGCTGTTTTCTTTATTAATGTTAAATGACTTGTATGCAGGATATGTTTGTTAAAGTACTGCAATTCCTCACATCTCACATGGTATAGTGACATTTTGCTGTAACTACAGAGGACAGCATCCTGGGTTCGAGACTTGGCAGAGTTGACTATTTTGTTGCTGTGCAGAACAAGGTCTGATGGATACAGATTGATTAAGGCACATTTAAGCATATTATACTTAAAATGTTATATTTAAGTAAAAACCTCAGCTGGGTGTGGGTAATGCTGGATTTTCCCACAGTTGGTGTGGTTTGGTCATGAGGGAAAAGCCCGAGTGACCAAACACAGTCAGCTGTGGGTACATGCAGCATTGCTCACACCTAGCCCTGAGTTATTGGTATTATACAGTGACATCATTTAAGGAAAACAATACTTACCTTTGTTAAAAAATTTCATTGTATATTGCCTCTGTGCTGCCCTTCTGCGGTTTTCCAGTATCCTGGGGCATTTCTGATGTACTGCGCATGCGTAAGGGATGTGGCCCCATGCTTACATAGTACATCAATGCTGTGCAGAGGTAGCAACGGAAACAGGAAGATCTCCATTGCTTTTTTTAACATACCTTGGTATGTTATCCAAGTTGAAGAACTTGTATAACATAGTAAGATATATTAAAAACAGCAATGGAGATCTTCCTTTCTCTGTTGAAAGGAAGATCTCAGTTGCATTTTTTTATGATATCTTGCTATGTAATATGAGTTCTTCAAATCGTGAAACATAGTGCAATATGCTAAAAACCCAACAGAGATCTTCGTTTCTCTGTTGCTATCTCTGCAGAGAAAAAGAAGCTAAGAACAGGAGAAATATACACGGACAAAAGTCCGGGCAACTGGACCTTTTTTCGTTAGTATACTCTCGGATTTACAACGGCCACTCTGGTTGGCCTGGCCATTTGGCGTACTCGTTTTTGCATGTTAATGGCCAGTCATTGTATAATATAATATAATATTTACATACACATTACAATTCTACATTTACATTTACCTTCCATGTCATCCCCCTATGTGCTTTCATTACGTTATATTCTTGTGTGGCTATACTGTATGGGGCACATGTGTTTATATGGGGGTTTCACATCTTTTCTACACTGACATCTCAGTTTTGGAACTGCTACACTATCCTGGTTGGCATAAAAATAGTCGCTGCATAATTTAAGTTTACTAAAATAATTTCAACACTACTTTCATATGGGAAAATAAGTTGTCTCCCTTGGAACTCAAACCATGAATGCCTACATGTAAAGCTGTAATTCTAACCACTACACTATGTTGTCTTTCAAACATCACCTGTCTATTTTTATTTAGCTCCTATGGGATGTTTAAGCTATGCTAAGGGGACGGCCATAATGTACACACCCACTTAGCTACACTTAAACATTCCTTAGTACGGTTGCCACCTTTTCAAATGACCAAAGTGGGACATTTTTGGTACAAACGTCAGATTTTGCAGGCCAGAACATACCCATGGCCAGTACAAAGGACAGAACTTCACTTTTTTGCCTAAATAAAAGCTTATTCTTGTAGCATTTTAGTTGCTTATTCTGTTTCTTATAATATTTAGGTGTTTCAGATACAGGATAACTATTTTATGCAACTACTACATAACATATAGGAAATAATTTTGTCCTAAAATCACAGGACATTTGCAATTTTTACAATTTTTTTGCAGGACACAACTGGCCAAAGAGGGACTATCCTTCACAAAGTGGGACAGGTGGTAACCCTATTCCTTAGGGTATTACAAATAAGTATATATTAATACTATTATATTTTTAAGTTATATGGGTGTTTATTGTGGTGTTCTAACACCTACTTGAGACTGTATTTGTGAAATACTGGCATCGATTGGGCCTTCCAGCTTCTGCGTGTGTTTCATGTTGATGCACGACATGTTCTCTATCAACTTTATGTGTTTGTGGGGCTGTGCTTGTACTTTTTAACTGTTGGGGAATTTATCCCCTTTTATGTGTGCATTTTGGGGAACAAAAAATACACCCCAGGGATTCCACCTGTTTCCCTGCTGGACAGGGGCATTGGTTGTTGACTTGTCAGAACATGGACTAAATTCTTAGCTTGTAAGGGTCCGGGCCAATAGCCTAGTAACTTCCTATTATCCTACGATCCTATGATCTTCCATTGAAGAGCAAAAAAAAAAACAGCAAGCCTAGGCATTCAGGTCCCATTGTCTGCCATGCCCCCAACCCTCCTTAAAAAAAAAGTCTTCTTTTAAAATTGTAGCAAACTCTTTGATGCAAATGCAGCAGACTGTTCCTACAGATTATACCCTGCCTGCACGGTGAGCTACACAACTCAAGTTTTAGTTAAAAAAACTTTTTCTCTTAATTTTAAGCTATAGCAACCTGCATGCTACAATGTAGCAAGCAGTTGCTACCGTTTAGAATACACACAGAGTGCTACAGCACTTAGATTTGACTGCAGATGTAATACTGGCTTTTAAAAGACAGTATTGCATTAAAGAGACATCAAAATCAGTTGAGTGTGCCCCCCTAACACTTTATAGGTTCATAGGTAGGTACTGGGCTATCTGCCCAAAGGCATATATTAGCCCAGCCACGTTGTGCGGTATTCACCACCCCTTTGGTTAGTTCCCTAGGCCCTTGATCTAGCAGCTAGTACCCTTTGCCCCTATCTAGTAGACCTCCTTTTTTGCTCTTATTGCCCCACCCTTAGCTACACTACTGTGTGAAGTACAGAAGTGATATGGATGCTTTGCTGGCTCTACAACTAGAGATTTCTGAGTGTCACTGAAGAATGAAAAATGACTGTATTTATGAAAAGTGGTAAAGGCTAGAGGAAGAATGAATCTGTTAAACTAACTGAAGTACTGATGATAGTGCAGACATTAATATAGCACAAGTTTTCTTGGCTGGTCTGAGATTTTTCTTGTGTATATTATTATGAGGTTTGTGTCACCTACCTTTTTATGAGGATGACAGGCATGCTGTCATTGTTGTGTTTAAACTGATGTCTAGATCAAAACTTGTTTTTATATGACTGTAGCATATTTTTATGTGCAGTAATAGGTTCATAGGTTCATAGATGTGTACTAGACTAATGGCCCTGGAGCCTTTGCAAGCCTAGCCCATAGGATTACCCTGGCATTGTGTCACCCGACCTTAGTTCATAGTGCCTCTGTCGAGTAGAACCACTGGAGTGATCCCGGGGAGAAGTTTCTATTTCCCATCCACTCATCAAGATTTCTCTTGAAGAGGGCCAGTGAGGTGCTCTGCTTGACATGTATGGGAAGTCTATTCCATAGGATGGGAAGTCTCTGGGTTATGAACCTGTCCATCCAGCATATTCTGTTGATTGTGGTAATGAGGTTGAGGTCTCTGTATGGAGCCTGTGGTGTGGAGGGATTGGGATTTCTTTAGATGTAGCATTTCTAACAGAGCTGGGTCAGACATGGCTTTCTAAGTCAAGCAGAGATCGCCTCTAAGTAGGCGATATGAGACAGAGAATAGTTGGAGGTTTTTGAGTCTGTCCATATAGGACAAGTGTTTAAGGCTTAGGATCCTCTTTGTGAGGTACTTTTGTGGCCTCTCCAGTTGTTGCAGGTGTCTTGTGAGGTACATACCAAATGGGGCATTGTACTCGATGATTGGCCTAATGAGGAAAGAGTAGAGGGAGACAATTACCTCTTTCTTCCTGGATGCAAAACACTTAGTAATGAGATGTGTTACATAGAAAGACTTTCTGACCACAGTTGCAACATGGTGGTCAAAAGAGAAGTTGCTGTCAACCTGTGTTCTCAGATCTCTTATAACACCTTCTGTGTTCAGTGGACTACCATCTATGTGGTAATTCAAGTGAACTGGATTTTTCCTAAGGGAGATGATGACACATTTTTTGGCATTGAGCTTTAGGCCATGGTTCAGACACCAGTTGTTGGTGTCATTGAGGTCTTTCTGTAGAATATCAACATCACTTGGGGAGTTAATAGTAGCTCCCAACTTGCAATCATCTGTAAACTTTGTCAGCCAGAGTCCCTTTGTGTTGGCCTGGACTTCAGAGAAGTAGATACCAAACAGGAGAGGACCCAAAACTGAACCCTGTGGGACTCCACTAGTGACGGGTCGGCAGTCTGACTTAGAGTCAGCTACTTTCATACTGTGGGTTTTATCTGTGAGCCAGTTTGCAACTCACCTAGTGATATAGGGGTTTATGTCTAGCTTAGTGAATTTTTCTATGATTCCTGAGTGAGGAATGGTATCAAAGGCCTTGGCCAGATCTAGGTAGGGTGCATGAACCACCTTTCCTTCATCCACAGCTCTGGTGACTGACTCAGAAAACTTGATCAAGTTGAGTAGGCATGATCTACCCTTCACAAAACCAAACTGTGTAGGATCCAGAGTTTGGAGATTTCCTATATCCTGCTTTATTGGGTCCATGATGATGTGTTCTATAGCTTTGCATATCAGACTCATCAGTCTAATTGGGCGATAATTCCTGGGGTCTGTAGTCACTCCTCCTTTGAGGAGAGGGATGACTGTAGCAGTATGCCATTTGGTAGGGACAAAGTCTGAGGTGAGGCTGTGATTGAACAGGGTACACAGGTGAGGTGCCAGTTCACTCTGTAGTTCATGTAGAACACAGCCAGGGATATTGTCATGTCCCATAGAAGCTGTATTCTTGTCCTTGGACAGTGCTGTTTTAACCTGTGCAGCAGTAATACCAGGTGCTTGGTAATCTACTGGTATTGTGATCGGGCCTTTGGTGGGGGGAGCGGTATAGTTAGCATTGAATCTGTCAGCCAGTATATTGGCAATACCTGTTGGCTTGGTAAAGAAGGTACCATTGTGAGGTAGCTCAGAACAAATCAGGGTATTGCCGTGGAGATTCTTTACATAACTATAGAAGGCCTTGTGGCTGTCTTTACTATCTGCTGCAATTCTCTTTTCATAGCTTGTTTTAGAGGATTTGATGAGGGATCTCAATCTTTTGTTGAGGCTGATAAGGGAGTTTTTCCAGTTTAGGGACATTGCCTTAATCTGCATCAGTTTCCTCCTTCTGTTGTAGAGTTTGTTTATGGCTGGGGACCACCAGATTGGCTTCCTTTTTTTTTTGAGGAGAGCGCTTGGTTCTGTTGGGTATGGTGAGATCCATGCATTTGTGTATGCGTTCATACAGTGCACTGGTGTATAATTCGGCTGTCATGCAAATATTCTCCATTTGCATGGGTGCTATGAAGTTAGCCACCTCTGTTTTTAGGAGACCAAAGTTAGCTTTGGAGAAGTTTTTCATGGTGGTTACCTTTGTGGGGGGTGGGGTGTGGTAGGAGGGATGTGGATGTCCAAGGTGATCAGTTTGTGGTCAGATGTAGCCAGGGAGGAGTTGATTATTGGTGTAGAGCAACGGTCACCCATGTTAGTTATGACCAGGTCAAGAATGTTGTTACCTCTAGTGGGGTTAAGAATGAGCTGATCCAGAGCATTGGAATTAATGAATTCCAGAAAGCATGGGACAAGTGTATTGGTACATGAGTAGTTTTCCGAGTTAATGGAGGGGTAGTTGAAGTTGTCCAGTAATGATGTGGAACGAAGGATTAAGACAGGGAAATGACAACTTCAACCATGAGGAAAACCACTTCCTAATGCCAGCATTTAAGACATATGGGAAATGTCTGTTTGGTAACGGGTAGACCAAACAAGATGAGAGGACAAAATCCTGGAATCAAGCTGTCCTGAACATTAATGCAGTCAGTGGTAGAAACTGCACATTAACACGGTGCAAGATAAGGCAAATGATATGATAGGAAGGGATAGAAGCAGGGCAATGCACAATGCAATTGCCCATACCAGTACTGGGGGGATGCTCCAGAAATTCACCCTTTAACACCAGATGAGAAATATCTCCTTTCCATCCATGAGGATTACCATGACACAGAAAATTATGGCACTGTAATAATCAGAGGTCTTGTGGACACTGGCAATTACCAATGTCTGCAGCAGCAGCACATGTCTGTTCAGGATGGTGGGTTCACAAACAGTGATATATATTTATAGAGAGAACTGAAAGCTGACATGGAATGATTACATTGAACACATGACAATTACTATTGATAAGTGAATCTTCCATATCTAAACAGCATGCCAATGACGTCAGTGTGCATGGTATCAAATCATTTTTTATAGAGTCAGCAACAGATACAAACAGTTCTACTATACCAATACATTTGGAGTATATCAGCAGTAGAATGGCTGTTAAAGATGATGATGATATAGTTATATTTATGAGGCAGTCTGAGGAAAGTGGCACTCGGTCTGCACGTTTAATGGCAAGATCTCACACCCCACAAGATGGTAGTAACTTTTCAAAAAGTGACAGTACATCATAAAGTCAAGAACATGATGACAGAATACGCTTGTGTGGAGAAAAACAAGCACTTCTACATCAACATTGCCAAACCCAGATGAAGACTTTCAGAATAATGGTAGGCATTCAGAGGTAACATTGTCCACAGTGACATCTTTACAAAAGGAAGCCAGGCACAAGAATTTGTTGCATTCACTCCAGGAAGCACATAAAGCACTGGCTGCCCAGCAACAACTGTACTGTGACATTGTTAGGGCTCAGAGCAATGCCACAGAGAGTTAACTGGGAATGGTCAGAGTCCTCCAAGGTATACCTGAGGATTTCTAGCACTACTTGGAAATGGCACAGAGTAGATTAATGTTATTATTACACTGATACATAGTTTGGTGGCACACTAAGCACTGGTGGTTGCTTCCATACGTACACTAGTTATGGTTTGCCAGTCAGTCTTGGAAGAGGAAGAAGATGTGGTACTGCCAGAACATGTGGAGACAGATCATGTGAGTCTACAAGTGCTTCTCAAGAACAATCACAACAGATGCAGGATGGTCTATATTATATAAGTGAATGTGAACGTTATATAATTGACCCACAATCCTTGAAAACCCAAAATGTCAAACACATGGATCAGCGATTTTTTTTTCCCAGAGAAAAAAAAATGATGATTTATATAAAAAAAAAAAAATCAAAGCGCAAAATAAAGTGGGGGACTTTGCCCCCCACACCACCCGATGTGGGGAGATGTGCCCCCTCGCACCATCCCCTACTTAAATATACCAACTCTGAGATCATGCCACAGTGAAGGAAATGGCAAAGTCCCCAAAACTGCCCAGTGATTTTTTTTCCCTAGGAAAAAAATTGTTGTTCATTGCATTCGGTATTTTGCCATTTTGCTTAATGATATTTGACTAAACTATGTTTGTAATTCATTGCATTCGCTAAAATAATAAGGAATCCATGCAGGACATGTCAGCATTCATCTACACTTAGCAAAACCTCTCATTCAGGGTCTCAATCATGGTCACGCAGCACTGCCAGATTAGATTCTGCGGGATCTCTCACATTAAGTAGGTCACAGCATTGGACCCCACTCACTATTCAGCTGACATAACAGCCCCTCTGCAAAATCACTTGCTATAGGAGATGTGCATGACACATTGACCTTGACCTGCTAAGACTGAAGTGTGATATTGCTGTTACTTACAATATGACCTGCACAAACACAGAGCAATGGTTAACTTGATTTTTTTTAAGGACAGGGGGAGTATTTAGGATGCTTTTCAACTGTATGCATTTCATTCCTGTAATGGTATTGCATAAAACCTCATGGAACTCTAAAAATAAATCTGTATATCAAAACATATAATTGCAGTGATTAACACAACCAATGCAATATGATCTGTTATTCCTTCACCTGGCAGTTGCCTACAGTTTTAAAGTAGTAATGCAGAAGTTTTCATGGAAACATATTAATGAGAAAACTACAGATTAAAATTAGTATCCTGCTATGTAAATAAACACTTCTGCCACTTCACCCTCACCACTGCACAAATTATGATATATTTTGTTTCTGAGGCCACAAATTATTGTGTATGAAGAAAAAAGTCTGATGTGCAGTACATCAACATACAGCATATTTCAAACTGAGAATACAGAACAAAATATTAAAAAAAATATATCAATTTAACATTTGTTTAATGGGAAAGTCCAACTTTCAGCAGAGACCCAGGAAGAAATGTTGCAGATGCATGTCTTTGTAATGTGGGAGGAAACCTGAGTACCTAGTGAAAACCCACATGAACACAGGGAGGACATGCGTACTTAGCACAGAAGACACTCGAGCTGAGAATCAAACTGGAGAACCTCTTGCTATGAAGCAACAATGCTACCACTACACCACTGCACTATATGACATGTTTTCATTGAAATGCAATATATGAACTCATGTTAAGTGCTAAATTATTGTCTTTTTTTACTGATTGAACCAATTGAGGACATTCAGTATTTGCATACTTACATAAACCACCTCACTAGAATTTATTGTGCAAAATAGTTAAAAATATGATTATTACTTATATAATGCCTTACGACATCACTGAACAGGAGTCAATAATCTGAGTAACTGGATGGAAATAAAAAGATATATGCGCGTGGTTGCCACACATAGTAGACATGAATCATCTGTAAGGAAGTGTGAAAAATGGGTAGTCAGTGCACCTGTAAGGTAAGGAGTAACTGATTTACAGCCAGAAATCAGTCACATATTTACAGTTATAGAAGTTTACTGTTGTCCACCATTGTCCTTAGTGAGTATAAAAATGGCAGGTCTTCCCTGAAGATAGACTGAGTCTAGTGAAACTAACCAATCAAAGCAAATTTTATGTAAAAGTCTGAGCGCGTGCACACACATACAAACATATATATATATATATATATATATATATATATATATATATATATATACATATATGTGCGTATATATATTACCAGAAAAGTTGTATGACTAAAACTCAACACTGTCCTGCTGCCTCTTATTTACTGATCCAGGTGCTCAGATAACAGCACTCAAAAATACCCATGGACAGAAAAAACAATGAACACTTAGCTAGAATCTGCTAATGAACAAATAAAATGCCCAGCCAATAAAGAATGCTCAGTAAACAAAAATGAAGACGCACATGATGTATATTCCTGGCAGTCAACCACAAAGAAGGTTCCCAAAGTCAAACAAAATAAAACAAAGCTGATAACGTGCAAAAATATATTCATTTGTAAAGGTAAGCACTTTCACAATCCTTCCGGATTGCTTCTTCAGACCATATAAAACCAATATAAAACACATATAATTATACAGCAAGTCATCTCCTAAACACCCATTCAAAAAGAAATAGCAATTAAGCATACTTGTTTTTTTAAAGTCACCACTTCTATAACTATTCCAGATACCATCTCATATTAACATGACACCATTTATAAATACAAATTCTTAAAATTTCATTGAATAAAATAGGTACCTATATAAAAAAAACATTTTATGTGTGTGTGTGTGTATATATATATATATATCTATCTATATATATATATATATATATATATATATATATACATATATAGATATATAAAAGAGACCTTAATATGTAAACAGAATTAAACATGGTTCCTTAATTTCCTCGCTTTAAGAATAGGTTTAAGGGGTACACAGTCATTTAATTCAGGTGTTTTATGTGCCACTAATAATATCCATCTAAGTTTTTTACATTCAATCTCATTAACTATATCACCCAACCTGTTGGATTCATCTAATAGATATAATACTAAAAATGTAAAATAGTGCCCCTCCTCAAATTGCAACATATGTTTTGCTATAACACTATAGTCTTGTCCTCTCTTGTAACAGTAATAATGATCGCTGATACATTATCTCAGCCTTCTGTTGGTTTTACCAACATAAAACACTGAGCAAATCACATGATGTGCTCAATAGACAATGTTCTTACTATCACAACTGGCTGCTGTATTGAATCTATACATCTCCCCAGTAGTAGGATGTACAAATATACCACCAATGTCTAAATAACAACAGAAATTACATTTATTACAAGTCCTAGTTCCACTAAACAATCTTTCATTAATATGACCTCTCCCAGAATAACATAAGACTTGTTTCAATGACTTTTTATTTTTATAAATGTGCATAGGTTTCTCACCACCTAGTTCTGCAACTCATGTATTAGTTTTGAGAATGTGCCAATTATTATTTAAAATATTTTTAATAGCCACATTATTGGTAGTATGAGACAGAGTGATATTTATCTATCATTATTCGATGCCTCAACATATAAAGCATTCCCCATTGTTATTGAAAAATATGGTTTACCTTTACTGTTTCTCAATAATATGGCTTTTAAACAAGCCTGGTCAAGCTCCATTCTCTTATAACCTCTGTTTGTAAAATTGTGTCTCAACATATCCAAATTATCTTGAAAATCGAAATTTCTGGCATGTAATCTAGAACTTCTTAGAGTTTGATTAGAAACTATCTTCTTAAAAATGTGTGGTGGATGCATATTAGAATGGTGTACAAAACTATTATGATAGCAATCTTTCCTATACATTTTTGTATATAACTTATTGTTACTATTATCTCTTAATATCTTAATATCTAAAAACTCAATGTCAACCTGTAAATTCTTAGAAGTGAATTTTAAAAAAATCACTGCTCTCATTTAAATATCCTATAAACAAAGCTAAGTCCCTTTTAGTACCTCTCCAAAGGAGAAACAGATCATCAGCAAAGCAGCGATAAAATAAAATATTATCTTTAAAAACATGATTATTTAATAAACATCTCAGCTCCCAGTCTGCCATGACTGAATTAGCATAACTGTTAACCAAGGGTGTCCCCATGGCCACTCCGGATGTCTGTAAATAAAATTTGTTATCAAATGTAAAATCATTGTAGTCCAATACTAATTATGTCAGAACACATATCAAAACTATCTTCCCTAATGTCATAGTATCAAAACTATTCAAAAAACTACGTAAATGATCTATTCCATTATCATTCGGTATAACCGTAAATAAAGATACAACATCCAATGAGACAAGATATTCATCTCCAGTTAATGTAATTGTTGATAGGAAGCTGTAAAATTCTTTTAAAAATGTTCTGAATCTCTCCAAATGATATCATGCTCATTAATTAATATTTTTATCTGTTTTTCTATAAAAATAGAAACAGGTTTTGTTATCCATCTAGTATCTGCAACAATAGGTCTAAATGGTGGTCTTATATATTTGTGTATTTTAGGTAAACCATTCAATACAGGAATCGTAGAATGTTCAACTTTAAAATACATAAATCTTCAGGTATGTACTTCTCTCTATAACAATTATCTATTTGATTATTATAGTTAATAATTATATTTTCAACAGTCTGAATATCACTATTTTTATAAGTCTTCACATCACTTAATAATTCATACATAGAAGAAAAATAAAAACATCTATCCATCACTATTATAGAATGACCTTTGTCAGCTGGTTTAATCAAAATATCAGTATCAGCTTGCAAACGTTTGAGAGCTTGACTTTCATCATATGTTAAATTACAAAAATTCTTATGTCTACTTTCAAAGTAAAACAAACTATTAATCTCATTTTCACAAGCTTTTTCAAATATATCTAATACAGGTGGTATAGGTGGCATAAACTGACTGGACTTTTTAAATAAATTAGTCATAGTTCCTGGTTGTGAATGTCCATACAGCATTTTCAAATCTACATTTCTAACAAAAGTTCACAGTTCAATGATTGTATTTGTTAAATCTGCTTGACTTGTGTGAATGAATGTCAGCCCTTTATGCAGTAGGCTAACTTCACTTTCATATAATGCTCTTCTTGAAATGTTATATACTTAAGTCTCCCCACCGTATTCCATATTTTCTTTAAGGTTTGCATCTGGCCCTTGCCAAACAACTGCTTCCTTTTTAGCTTCCGCCCCTCTACTGTTACTCCTGGATTCCTCTTCTGATGTATTCAAAAAGGGAGGGGCAGTGTAGCGAAAGGCTGGTTGTTCATAGCAGCTGTTCTTCCCTTATCAGTAGTAACAAGCTTCCACCTGACTACTGACTCAGTCTCAGAAGTTGTGACATTTAAAGAAGCAGGCTCATTCATATTTACAATTCGGTTCACTTTAGGAGTAGTGTAAATATAATGATTACTAGTGGTAGGAGAGATGATTCTAACATTGGTAGCATGAGATGTTACTACAGTGGATGTAACTGCTTCATTGCTGGTATTAGCAGCTTCAATAGTTATTTTAGGATGCGCAGTATTCTGTATTCCCTCTCTCAGCCAGGTGAATATGTTTCCCTTTCGAAAATCAGGCGTGTCTCTCTTGATTTTCTTTAATTTGAGTTGCCGACGTTTAAGTTTATATATGCTTAATTGGTCAACCAATTCACATATATGTATATCTATCATCTCATTATACATACTCCTATAAAGTTCTTCTTGTAGTTTTTGAATTTTTGATTCGACTCCTGTTCAACAGGTAGAAAAAAATCAATTAATAATTGCATATATATGCGAGGCTTGTATTCAAATTTAACTGCAGCCACTTATGTAACAAGTCGGGATACATACTGCCATATGATGGCATCTTTAACTTAGATGGATATTATTATTAGTGGCACATAAAACACTTAGATTAAACAACTGCGTACCCCTTAAACTTATTCTTAAAGATAGGAATTAAGAAAACATGTTTATTTCTGTTTACATATTAAAGTGTCTTATATATATATATATATATATATATATATATATATATATATATATATATATATATATGTGTGTGTGTGTTTTATATAGGTATCTATTTTATTGTACGAAATTTTAGGAATTTGTATTTATAAATGGTCATGAGATGGTATATGGAATAGTTATAGATGTGGTGACTTCAAAAGAACAAGTATGCTTAATTGCTATTTCTTTTTGACTGGATGTTTGAGAGATGACTTGCTATATAATTATATGTGCTTTATATTGGTTTTATTTGGTCTGAAGAAGCAATCCAGAGGGATTGTGAAAGCACTTACCTTTACAAACATTTTTGCACTTTATCAGCTTCATTTTATTTTATTGGACTTTGGAAACCTTCTTTGTGGTTGACTGCCAGGAATATACATCATTAGTATCTGCTAATAATTACAGCTGAAAAGTTGTACAAGTCCAAACATGTAATTAGCAGTGGAAATACATTATGGAATCTAAAGTCTTTGTATTCATACACCACAGCATTGTAAAACCTGACCACTTCTGGGATAAATTAAATATTTCAAGGGTGCAGGTACGGCATGCCATCCTAAGCTATGACTGGCACCATAACATCCTTACTTCAGTTAAACTTCTAAAGCACATGCACTGTTGCTAACTTTAGCACTGAACAGTACAGTCTAGAGACCAGCTCAGGGGTGGGGAAACCCTTTGACAGTTCACCTTTATCTGTTGACTTTAGGGTACTATTATTAAAACAAATCAATACAGGGTTCACGTACAGGATTTCAGCACATAAATCTGAAATAACCGAAAGCAAATAAGTACAGACACTTTAATTACAGATTCATTACAGCTCAATACAACTCCATGTGCTCCCACAAAATGTTAGTCGGATCATATTTAAAGTAGATAAATATTGAATAACAGTTGATCGCCAAGCTGCTTGAAGACCATCCCAAAGCAACAACTCCATTTATTGTGCCTGATTGCCTGCTCCTCTTTCACTCTCTGCTGTTGACTTCTATGCAAACAGAAAACTTTAGCATGACTGCATGTGCAGTGATGTGGTCTGACTTACTCACCCCATACAGGCTGTGATTTCTTGTGGTAAGAGATTGAGAGATGCTGTTGCTGTGTGTGTGTGTGTGTGTGTGTGTGTGTGTGTGTGTGTGTGTGTGTGTGTGTGTGTGTGTGTGTGTGTGTGTGTGTGTGTGTGTGTGTGTGTGTGTGTGTGTGTGTGTGTGTGTGTGTGTGTGTGTGTGTGTGTGTGTGTGTGTGTGTGTGTGTGTGTGTGTGTCCTTCTGTCTGTCTGTGTGGTTAAAAAGCTACAGTACAGAAACCTTTCAACCGATACTGCTGCTGTGAAGTGATCACTCATTCTGAAACTGTGTGTGTGTGTGTGTGTGTGTGTGTGTGTGTGTGTGTGTGTGTGTGTGTGTGTGTGTGTGTGTGTGTGGTTGAAGAGCTAAAGTAGAGTACATAAGTCAAACTCATCCCTTAGTGGTTGGAGTTTGACTTACTTATTTCTGTTTCACTTTTCTCTTTCACTCCGAGCTTTCACACCCTCCTATAAGAAGTTTCATGCCAAAAATCAGATGAACAGTGGCAACAGACCATGCACCACACAGCATATATCACTGATATCACTGCATACATCAATTAAACTGCATGTGTTTTTTACAAGAAAGAAAATACTAACCTGAATATCATGGTCCATAGCTCTGCACTAAATGCCATCTCTTTATCTGTGCAGCCATATGCCATTCATGAGCTTGAAACATGGGGTTGCTTACTACTGCTGCTAGCTGGTCACCATTAGACATAGCAGGACTAGAATTGGGAAGTGAAGTGGTGGTATGGGTTGCTTCACCAGCAGACCAGGACAAAATCATATTATGCAGAATGCAACATGCAGTAAACATCCTAAATGTAGTGGCTGGATCATACTGAAGCACATCTACAGTCTCTTCCAGGCACCAAAATTACCCTTAAGGAAGCCAAAGACCCTCTTAATGACAATACGGGTCTCTGACAAGGCTGTATTGTATATACTTGCAAAAGTACAAAGAACTTCGCAATCAAACAAAAAAACTCATCAACAATGACAAAAAAAAATTTCTACTATAGCCCCCCCCAACAACATTAAAATCAGACCCCAAAAAATTTTGGAATGCTATTAACCAGATTCTACACCCTGGTAACCCATCCTCACCAAACCCATGTCCTGATGACTCTCCAGAACAGACTGCCAATACTTTTAACACTTTCTTTATTGAATCTATTTCTAAAGTATTTAACAGCACCCCATCTAACTGCAACTCCTCTAACCTTCCTGAACTACCCCCAACTGCAGACACAACAAACTCCCTCTCTCTCAAACCTGTTCCTACTACCTATATTAAAGCTCTACTCTCTAAACTCAAACCATGCTCAGAATCAGCTGATCATATCCCTTCATAATTTCTCCAGACTGCTGCACATTCCCTGGCTGTGCCTGTATCTATCCTTATCAACCGCTCCATTTCTGAATCTAAAGTTCCAGCTATCTGGAAACAGTTCTATACTCTTCCAATTCACAAGGGAAACAACTCCTCAGATATATCTAATTTCAGACCTATTGCTATACTCCGTCATCTCTCACAAATACTTGAGAAATATATACACAAACAAGCAATGCATCATCTCCTACAAGAAAAACTTCTCACTCCAACCCAGCATGGTTTCTGTCCTAAGCATACTACCACCACTGCTCTTCTGCCCTTTCTCAATACTATTTCTTTAGCCAAAAACAATCATAAACTCATATCCTGCCTATTCCTTGACCTCTCTAAGGCCTTTGACACTGTCTCACACTCCCTATTCCTTAACAAACTCACTGACCTTTACTTCACTCCTGATACAGTAGCATGATTCTCCAGCTATCTTACTGACAGGAAGCAGTCACTCAGATGGGACTCAGCACTTTCTTCCCCCACAAGTAAAAACTGGAGTTCCCCAAGGATCCATACTTGGGCCTCTACTGTTTAATATCTTTACCAACTCACTCTACTCTTCTTGCCCACAGTCTACCATTGTCCAATATGCAGATGACTCTACAGTCATCACTATTGCAAACTCTCCCTCTGAACTCCTATCTACTACCCAGACATCCTTCAACTCGGTTGGGACTTAGCTCAAAAAACACCAGTTCATCCTCAACCCTAAAAAAACAAATCTGGTTCTCTTTCTCCCTAAATCTGTTAACCCCATCAAATCTTCCTTTACCATTACATCGTTAAACAATACTCTTATTGAAGTCAATACCAACACAATGACCAACTAAAATTTGATCTACATATTAACAATTGCATCAGGAAAACCCACCAGAAGTTAAGACTTCTGTGCAGAAATAGCAGATTCTTCACCATCGAAGCTAGACATACTCTGACTAATGCCTATCTTCTTCCTTGACTAACTTACTGCTCCCAAATACTTACTAATCTAAACTCTTCTCTACTTTCCAAGCTTGAAACAACCTATCACAAGGTAGCCAGATTCAGAGTTCAACACTCGTACAAATCTCATCATTGTCTCTCCCTTAAATTCCTAAACTGGCTTGACCTACCTCACCTGCTACTCCAATCTCATCTACAAATAATCCACTCTATTCTATATCAACCATCTTTCTGCTCAGCTCTATCATCTGTCATCTCACACTACTTTCCTACCAGACAACTCAGAAGCACAACCCAAGACTTACTAAATGTTTACAAACTAAAACTGGCAGCAACTTATATAGTTACCATCCCTCTATTGCATGGAACAAACTCCCTCTAGAAATAAGAAAGCTAACATACCCCAAAATCTTTAAAATAGCCCCAAAGATTACTTTAAAAAACACTTGACCTGCCTCTGCTCACACCCTCCCTGACCAAAATCCTCCCTTCTTAGCTTCACAGTTACCAACTTAGATCCTAACTCAACCCACTTTCCTTTACTATCAGTCTGACCCCACTACTAAACTGTATGATGCCCAGTTAGGCTTACATATGATATAACTTGATAACTATTGTAAAGATGATTGAATACCTAAATAATTGTTCTATTTCTTTTTCTCTAATTATTGAAATGTAATGATTATTGTAAACCAAAGAATTCCTGGATTACTCTCTTTCTCTAATACTGAATGTCTAAATACTATTGTTAAATTGTCCTATAGTATATGCCTGGAGCTTTTCTCCCCGGGCCTCTGCTGAAAAAGGGCTTTGGCTTAGTTGGACAGTCCCGATCAACAAATGTAAAATAAATAAATAAAATAAATAAATATCTTCGGCAGTTCCAGTTGGATTTCTCACTGGTATCATGAGTTATGGTTCCAGTGGCTATCCAGGATCCCCTAAAACGCACACAAAAAAGAGAGAGAGAGAGAAGGGGGAACAAAACAAATAAGTGGTTTAGTACATAGCAATATATTTTACTATAAATGACTGCTTAAATAAAATACAAAAAAAAAAAGAGAAGAAAATATGTTTTCTCTTACCAACAAGATGACCAGTGAGCATCTCACCATGCAGGAAGAGGCAGTCAAGTGAGCTAGTATGCCAGATATGGGAATCATGTTCCCTGCTAAAATGCTGAACAGAGACATTGGTGATGTACCCCCAAGCATCACACTATATTTGGCAACTGATGGAATGGTATAACCTTTCCTATTGAGGCACTACTCACCCCATGGACCAGAAGGGGCCCTAATTGCAACATGGGTGCAATCTATTGCACAAGATACCTCAGGAAAATGTGCCACCCCATAAAAGACATGAATAATCCTGACCTAGTCCTGAGGTGACACCAGAAAATAGATGTACTGATCCACACATGCCAAGAGTACATCCAAGAATAGCTGCAGTATCCTTGAAACAGAAGCCTGTGAGATAGCCAATGTAGCTCTATTCTGTCTCTGGAAGGTCCCCTTGACAAGTACAATGAGGACTATACACACTTTAGTTTTCACATGGCTAAGAAGTCCATGCACTCCTCCAATACCCCTATTGGGAGGGGGGTCATACATACTCACTAAGACATTGTAATATCAGTATCCTCTCTGAACCTGTCAAGTACCTCCTGATTGCCTAAATTATAATGAATTACTCTCTGCCTATTTCTATGCCTTCTTGGACAGTGAGCACCATTAGGTGCATGTGGTTTAGGCTCAGCCATAACTACCAGTTCATAATGGAAAATACCAAGATTAGCAGCAAGTGACAGCATTTTTGTGGATAGCAAAGTTGATAGGATTGGAGAGACTCCCCTTTCTATAACGTATCTGCAGACACCACAGGACAATTTCAGTATAAATCACAAATAGGTAAGAGAATGCTTCATTAGCCTATACTGGTTTACATCATTCCTCATTTACATCTCATTGTGACTTCATTTGCTTAAGCTTATCCACGGCCATCATGTGTTAGTGGAAGTGGCCTATATGAATCGCTTCTTTTTTGTGCTAATTTGTGTACGGCCCAGGTAGTCTTAACGTGTTTACATAATGACTACAAATATCACCCGATATCTTAACTTTGTGTTGTCTTATAGCAGGATTTGTAGTTACAAAATTTTTGTGTTTGCTCTTGCACCACTGGTTCCTACAAATCCATGATGAGATCATTAGATTTGTGTATGTATTATTTTGCAGCTGCAACCCCCTTGTTAGGCAGTGCTTTTGTTTCAAGTACCCAGTAATTTAGGCTAGATGCTGTATGCCAACTTGTTCTTTTTAAATAGATGTACAACAATGCATTAGCATTTAAAGAATACTAGTTCATATATGGAGTTTTGTCCTGCCTTGGCAGACTAACCTTGGCAGACTAACGTACATTATAAGTCCTTGGCAGACTCACTTACATTATAAGACAAAAGAATGACATCCCAAACACTCCTACTTATAAAATCTCTCGAACCAACAAACATTTTAACCCTGTATTATTCCAAAATGAACTTAATGCCTGTAATTGGTACCCACTAAAAACTCTCCCTCTTGAGCAGGCTGTCAAATATTTCAACTCTAAATTCTTAACTATCCTTGACAAGCATGCTCCTAAACGTTCTATCAGAATGAAGTCCAAACCTGCCCTCTGGCTTTCAAAAGAAACTAGACAACTCATATTGCTTAGGAATAAATCTTGGACCAAGTGGAGAGCATCCAAAAATATTTCAGAGCAACAAACATTCAGACAGCTAAGGAATACTACTAAAAAAGCTATACTGACAAAAAAAAAATACTACTACTGTAAACTACAGCAATCTCACCATAACAACCCAAACAAATTCTGGTCTAGCGTTAATAGACTCCTTCACTCAGGACACTCCAGCACACCACCCCCTCTAGGGGTGGATAACAATACCCCCTTCAAACTGCCAATGCCTTGAATACCTTCTTTACAGACACCGTAAAAACTCTAGCCTGTCAACTGTAAACAAACAACTCTAATCCCCATACCTCTTTACCTAATACTTTCCCAGCATTCCAAATACAACCCATCGCTACCTCATACATCCAAAAACTTATACATAAACTTAAGCCATGTACCCCCTCTACAGACCAAATACCATCTGAATACCTGCAAAAAGCAGTTACAGCAGTTGCTTATCCTGTATCCATCCTTATAAACAGAACCATAAATGAAGGAACAATCCCAGATATCTGGAAAATCTCCCACATTATCCCTCTACATAAAGGCAGAAACTACAATGAGTATTCCAACTACAGGCCTATAGCTCTCTTATCACCCTTAGCTAAAGTTATGGAAAAATGCATTCACCATCAACTAATTAACCACCTAACCCAACATTATATACTAGCTAACTGTCAACACGGTATCAGGCCATTTCATAGTACCACTACAGCCTTCCTATCTTTCACCAACTCTATCAATAAAAACCATAACAACAACATTCTCTCATCAGCACTCTTTATTGATCTGTCAAAAGCCTGTAACATGGTCAACCACACCAAGGTTGTTCTCTGGTTTAAGTCCTACCTTAACAATAGGCAACAGGCAGTCCTTTGGGAGAACAAACTATCTTCCCACCTACCAGTCTCCCTTGTAGTCCCTCAGGGCTCCATTCTCGGTCCACTTCTATTCTCAGTATTCATCAACGACCTTTACTTAGCAATCCCTCAAGCTACCTGCATACAATATGCAGATGATTCCACGCTCATATGTTCTGCCAACTCCACATCTGAACTACAATCCCTAACCCAGACAGTATTCAACTCAGTCGAGGCATGGTTTCTAAACCATTGCCTCCTTTTGAATGCCAAAAAAAACAAGCTCTTACTCTTCACACCTAACAGTAAGTCCCCCTCATCAATTTCTCAATCAAATCAAATAATGGCACCATTATAACCCCAGACTCTACCACCAAACTATTAGGTGTCTTAATTGACAATAACCTTACATTTGACAATCATATAAATAACACAATAAAAGCCGTAAATAGAAAATTGGGCTCCCTATATAGAATAAAACCCTTCTTAACACCAAAAGCCAGAACTACAATTGCCCACTCTCATTTAATCTCCACTCTTCTTTATGCTTCCCCCATTTATACCAACCTAAAGAAAAATAATCTCACTAAACTAACTCCTATAATAATATTGCCAGGTTTGCCACTGGGAACCCATTCAGAACTCACCACTGTCTGAACCTAAAGCAGCTAGACTGGCTTGAACTAAAAAAACATTTTGATACTTTCCCAACTTACCATTGTTCATAGGATATTCTACCAACCTAACACACCGATACTCTCTAACCTTATTATCACCTATGCAAACCTCAATTCCTTACGCTCTTCCACTAAACTACTAGCTAGCATTAGCAAGTCTAATAACTTGGCAGGTGACTCCTTGTTTTCTAATACTGCTGTTAAATATTGGAACGTGTTGCTATCAGATCTAACAGTACTTCCCTCATTCTCACTCTTTAAGCAAAGGCTGAAGCAACATCTTAAAACTCACTGGTTATGCCCTTGCTGTTACCCTGACTAATTACATTCTCTTTTGCCATTTTTCTCTATCCCACTCCCCTTACCTTTTATCAGTACTTATTCCTGGGTAGCGGTAACTGCCTGAAATTATTGTTGCAAATAGGAGATGAATTAAACTGCGAACATATTGTAAATAACCTCTCATATTTTAATTTGAAAGAGTATTTTGTTCCTTTCAAAGTTTCTTTTTTTTTTTGTGTTTCATAATTTGCATACTTCTCTCTAGCCAAGGCTCTCTAATTATTTTTAACTAATTTTTCTGTAAATAATTTCTTTTGAATATGGTATTTGCTTAAATAGTATAACTTTGTAATTACTGCTCTCTCATCTTATTTTGTCTTACATTTTTCTCTTATAATTGTGCATTATAAACTTTTAAATGTCACTGTGGAACTTTTCTACCCGGGCCTCCACTGAAAATGGAAATATATCCAGTTGGACTAGCCCGGTTAACAAATGTAATATAAAATAAAATAAAATTGGCAGCCACTGGGAATAAGCTAAAACTAAAAGTCTGCAGAAGTTGTAAACTTAACCAGTGGAGAAAGCTATGTACTCTTATTGTGACAGGTATGTTAGATGAAGGCAGTGAAGAATCCTGGTTAATGTAAAAAAAGGTTTTGAAAGTATTTGTGCTTCAAGTAACCTGCTGATATATTCTTAGTGAAGACTACAATTTCTCAGCTGCATGGGAATATTATGATCCTCAACAGCTATAGCTAGCTGAAACTGGAGAAAAACACATTATGTCTTTCTCTGTCCTCCTAAAGCATAATGTTCTGCTGATTCTTTATCGGTGCATGGTGAAAGAAATGAAGCTTGCCAGAAATTGTACTTGGCATTTAGCACCATGTTTTATTTAGGGATATTCCTGTTATCCACAGCATATATCTATACTTTTGTGTATTCTTTGTTAAGGGTTAGACCTCACAGCTGGTATAAACCTGCGCAATTGCTTAATGTGCTGTGCCTAATTGGACTTCAACACTTTTCACTGATCAGTGTAATGCTTCAGTGCCATGACACCATAGAGGATTAACATGAGACATGTTTCACACCTACCTGCCCCTTACAAGTAAACAAATAGTATTACCCTTTCCGGCATGACATACATGGCTGCACTACCTCTTTGGTACACTGCACCAGATATTTTCTTCTGACAACCTGTATTGCAGCATACTGCAGTTTTATATGGTGTAGCACTGTACCTTTTGCCCACCATGTATTGAGTATTTTTTTTTTTTTGGTTTTATTTGTGTAAGCAGCTCTTTAATCACCAGAGCTGCATTTACCTTTTAATAGATTATTTTTTTACTGCATCCCATACTAATTATTTGTGTTACGCTGTGAGGATTTCTTCTCTATTTATAATGGAATCGTGTTCCAGTATTACATCCTATCCCTAGATTGGTTCGTTTGAAGATCCGTGAGGTTCATCTTGTACAGCTGGGTGGTTGTGCATATTATGCAATTCATTATTACCTCTTTCATAGTGTATCTGTTTTGCAATAGCTGTGTCCTGTCAGCCTTTCAAATTCCTCAGCTAAAGTGAAACAAATGTGCTGTGCCTGTTCAGTTTGGCTATCCACAACTTTAAAGAGGAAAGATAATATAATTAGATTATTCATAAAATACTAAGTTGTTTCATGAAACAATAATTTACAGTTGTAATTTGACATGGTTAATGTACTGAAATTCCAGTTGTCCTCAATTTCTGTTCATTGGTTCTAGTGATTTTTAAATACAATCAACATTCACAAACCATACTTTGAAACAAGAGGACTGTAAACAATTCAAACTCTTCGAACTGGGCAAATGACAAAATGCCAATAAAATTCAAAAGACAGTCTGCCTGTCTGGGCCAGTTGCTTTCGGCTTAGCGCTAGATGGTATAATCGCTTTAATTTCCTATAATGGCCTGCCCTTTAAAAAAGCTGACTGATCTTCAACTGAGATAAAGATAATTATGACTAATCAGGAACAGAAAATTGATTATTCAGAAATGAATGATTAGAATATAATATAACTTGCCAGTTCAAGTCTTTCAGAAGTATGTTTTCCTTCCACTTTTATTTATGTGGTTAAAAGTATTTTCTAATACCTTCAGTCATAAAATAATGTTATCCATTAGCATAGCCAAACTTACATACATTGCATTATAAAAATAACTATGTTGTATGCTATAAGAAATGTCTGATTTTATCATTATGTCTGACAAACTACTACTTTTGTTTGGCATTTTGTCATTCTGAGTAGAAAACTCATGTAAAGAATGGCTTTAAAAAAGAGGTTATTTTTGTTTTCCAGTTCTTTGTAATAATTTTCCTTGCTATAGCCAGTATGGACCAAAGGATAGGCACTCGAGTTGTTTAGCTAGGACTGTATGCAGCAAGGAATTGCAAATGGTTAATATAAGAACTTGAAATATCACACATCAATATTTATCATGGCTAAAAACGTAGTGATTTATCAGAAAAGTATTAATGGCTTGGTTTAATATAAACTCTTGTTATGGACTTTGTGTATAGTTATTCATTGCTATGTTTTGTTAAACGTAAATTTTTTTTCACTTTTAAAATCTAATAAAAAGAATGGCTTTAAGGTACTGTTCCATTAACAGGGCAACAGCAGTTTTTGCCTCGTTACTGGTTTTCTCATAAGGGAAGTATATATATATATATATATATATATATATATATATATATATATATATATATATATATATATATATATATATATATATATATATATATATATTTATATATATATGTATACACAGACACACACACACACACACACACACACACACACACACACACACACACACACACACACACAGCAGCTGTCATTGTCTTGCATCCAGAATCAGGGACAAGACTGGAAGTAATCCAGAGCATTCAGGGACAGTAACTGGAGAAGTTAGCTGACTAACAGAATGTGGCCTAACAGCCATTTTCTGAAGTAAAAGCCATCTCTAACTTTAGCTGATGTCATTGTTTATTACCAGCAAAAATCAGGGACATTGTAAAGACACCACATGCAAGCACACAGACAGATATACACATACACACACACACGCGCACGCACACACACACACACACACACACACACACACACACACACACACACACATACACACACACATACACACACACACACACACACACACACACACACACACACACATATTTTTAGTTAGGTCGGACTTCGGGACTGATCATAGGACCCTTTT
The DNA here is from genome assembly GCF_019279795.1 of Protopterus annectens. Taxonomy (NCBI): domain Eukaryota; kingdom Metazoa; phylum Chordata; order Ceratodontiformes; family Protopteridae; genus Protopterus; species Protopterus annectens. Next base: position 578,900,114 of record NC_056725.1, read on the forward strand.
CAGCCCTGATCATGGGTGTAGAAAGAGAGAGTTAGAATGCAATTGCTTCATGCAGTCATAAAGAGCAATCATATTTCAGTGCAAAAGCATTTATACATCAGACCCCACTTCATTCTTTTCTATTAGTGTTTTTGATATCAGCAACATACATGCTGAGAGTGTTTTCCTATAGCTGAAATAATTTGTACACATTCTTAGTTGGTACAGACTGCAGAGGAATACTTGTAACGACTTATGCCTTAGGAGGTACCTCACCTATTCTGGACCCAAAGTAGAATGGCAATTGGCATTGGTGCCCCAAAAAAGTTAGAACCAAGATTTCACAAATATTGTCTTCTCTTTAACTTGCACTTCTGTTAATATGACAACTTTCGTTATGAGAAAACCGTTAACGAGCGAAAAAAGCTGTTGCCCCGTTAATGGAAAAGTACCGGCTTTAAAAATTCTAAGTCTGCTTTGATGTTTTATTGCTGTAAAGGAGATGCACCAGTTCATATGTAGTGGAAAGTACTTCCTCTGTGACAGTGTTGTTGTATCTTTCTGCTTTTTCCCGGTTAGGGGTCGCCACAGTGGAACTCCGGTCCGTTAATGATTGGCAGCAGATTTTTACATACCGAGTTACCAGCCCTGACGTACAACCTTCAACGAAGGTATGCCTATTCATGCATGTCTCCACATAGAAGACGCTTTAGCTGAGAATCGAAAAGTACAACATCTTACTGTGAGGCGACAACGCTACCGCAGCACCACCACCACAGTACAGTGCCAAAATGTATAAAGGTTTTTATGAGTAAAAGAACTTCCAACACCAAAGGAAAAATGGAACTGATTTTGTAACACTAAGACATCATTCTTCTTCTGTGAACCTCATACTGTGTGTTTGCATTCTTCAGTAATTTAAGTAATATGTTAAATAAATCATACAGATAAATTTAATTGTTTCACCATAGGTGAGAGTTACTGCAACAAGTCAGCTGTGACATTTAGACACGCATGTGCATCAGTGTCACTTGCAACAGCCATTCCTAATGCTTAGATTTCATCACAGTTCCCTTAAATTGTGTCACTTCAGGTGACTTGGTCATGTAAAATCCTAACTGTGCTCTAAGTAGATTTAAGCCAGTGGCTCAAGCCTCTTTCAGGGTAGCTTTCATTTGACTATATTCCTGCTGTGTGGGGATCCCCTGGTCCTAGTGATTTGTACTGCAAAGGTAAGAAAATCTGTTCCTCATGGTAGCCATAGCTGTTGGCACTACTTCACCTTAAGATGTTTCCCAATGTACCATGGTTCAGCATATATGAAAACTTCAGCAGTCCATGAACTGTATTCCTGGATATAAAGCACACCAACAGCAGGACATAGTACCACAATCATGTATCATTCTCTGGTAACTATCATATTGACAAGACATCCCTTAGAGTTGACCCAGTAGCCAGGAACTTAGGGACACACATAGATAGTAATCTATCCCTTGACCATCATGTGTTGATAGTGGTGAGGAAATCATTCTATATTGCACAACTTATAAACAAAGGTATGGCATCTAAGTCCAAGGAAATCATTGTTCCACTGTATTTGGCATTTATCAGACCTATCATTGAGTACAATGCCCCCTTTGGTGTGTACCTAACCAGGCATATCTAGCAATTGGAACATCCACAGAGGTTCCTCACTAAAAGACTACAGGGTATAAGTAAAATGCCCTATGCAGACTTCCTCAAGGGCCTTTCCTTGTATTCTGTCTCCTACAGGGATTTGAGGGGAGATCTATGCCTGGCATATAAGGTATTGTCAGACCCCATTCTGATGGACCACCTCCTGCATATCCACAAAACAAACAACACCAGAATTACCCATTCTAAAGACTTAAACCTTGCCTGTGATATAAATAGGTCCTGGAGAGATGGGTATGTGTCCCAGAGACTACTGTGTCTATGGAAAAAGCTCTCCATCCATGTAAAGCAGCATTCCTCCCTAACCCAATTCAAGTCCAACTTAGACAATTGGATGGAAAACGTGAAATTCTTCTGGCACCTATGTCTCTAATGGACACAGGTAACTTGTAAATGGTTCATCTTCCAACCCCTACTTACACTTATTAAGGGTATTAGAACTTGTCAGAGATTTGAGATGCATGGCTAGTCATAAAAAGGCCTTTGTGGTCATTAGCCTAGTAAACACCTATGAACCTATCAGGGAATATGCAGTAGGACAAATCATGTTACCCATTGTATGTCAGTATTTCTAGTCCTGCAGACTAACACATGTCACTAAAGGAGCTTGTACAACACTCAAAGTAATATGATAGGGCACTGGGACAACGGCAAATTGTTTATTGTATACTAGAAACACCAAGAAATAATATCAAGTACAGTGTAGAGTGAGCTTGGGGGGGGGGAGCATTATGTTAGTCTTTCAGATTTAGTAAATGATTTCTTATGTGACTGTGGACTGTTCTGGGGACCATGCACATTGACTGGAAAAGGATGGGGTGTTCTGGTTAATGGACATTTATTTTAGAATTAACAGACTGTGTAGCAAACCAAGCATATAATGTGATTATTTTGGTCCATGTCCGACTTTTTGGAAACTCAAACAAAATATCGAAGAAGACCATATGATTGAGTTTTAGAAAACTCAAACATCAAAAAAAGAAAAAACACAAAAATCTACGTTCTTAAGCCCCCCTGCACCCCCATATCTCATGCAAATTATACATACCAACTGCAAGATTACACTACAGTGAAGAAAAGGGTAACTTTCCCAATCTGCACTGTACCACGATCTCCATTCAAAAGTTTCAAGTTTTCAAAAACTCAATCATATGGTCTCAGCCATATGGAGTTTGTGTTTCTGAAAACTAGATCAATTGATAGGGACCCAATTATTTACAGCAATTTGAGTACTTCTTCATGTTTTCCTGCAGATCTTTGGCATATAATGCAAATCAGGGGATCTACTGGTTTCCAAGTTCCTTTTGGCGCAACCTCTGCAATATCGCTGTGTGGAGTGCACAGTGAGGTGGATTGTCTCGCTGTGCAGATTTGTGCTGCTGCTCACATCTGATGGCCGCTCTGTTATACACACACATACACACGCACACACACACACACACACACACACACACACACACACACACACACACACACACACACACACACACACACACACACACACACACACACACATATAAACACTGAAAACTTCCTAAAGATGAATACACAGAATTTACTAGATAAAATCTTCATTGTGAAATTTCATCCTGAATTAGATACAGACTTCATCAGAACAACTCATTCATTGATTAGTAGCAATTAAGTAAACTAAAACTGATTAATGATCGATTTAATATAAGCAGCCATAAAATGTAAAAAATGGAAACTTTCTTTTATAAATTAATATAAAAGAAGTTTATAAATTAAAGGGTTCCTTGCCAATTTTTCAGTTTTCTGAAGTTTTGAATTCCCAAATTCAAAAACTACCTCTCTGTCATTTTCCAGTGATTTTCAATTCACAAACCTCTTTATCAACTCTCTGCAGAATGGCATTTCCCAAGGATCAATTCTGGCACCAGTCCTCTTTTCTATCTGTATTATAAAACACCCTCTTGACTTACCCTAGCTTCCTCTCCCACTTTATGTTGAATTTACGGTCCAATTCCACTACAACTATTCTCACTTTCTCTCTGTCTCTGTCTCTCTCTCTCTCTCCCTTTGAACTTGAACTTTAGTCTGAATTTTATGCCCTTATTCAAGGAGTCAATGATAAACAGTTGTTGGTTAATTTCTCTAACAAAAAAACAATGCTTCTTGGTCTTAGAAAAAATTTCACTTCTGTCTCCAGACTTCTACAAATCATTGCTTATATGAGTAACTCAATTGAAAACACCACTACATTCAAATACATAAGGATCGTTGGGCCTTTTCCTAAGTTCTATCTCAATCTGAATTACGTACACAAAAAAAAAAAAACAATAAAGAAAAAAGAAATAAGAAAACCATCTCTCTTCTATTCTGGGCTAATAGGATTTCATCTTTTCCTTTCAAACCCTGTAGCTATACCACAGGTAAAGGTAACTTACCAGCTTAGCTAGAAAATGGTCTCCCTCTGATTGCTGCAGCCTCTAAAAGAAACACATCCACCATTTAATCCATCTCACATACTTTATGCAAGTTCATTACTCTCTGTCCAAGAAATAAACACCACTGCAAAACCATTGAAAAAGCTAAATGGCTAGCTGTGAAACAATCTGTTGATTATCTACTTACCGCTCAACTGTTTAAACTTATCAACAATAAGACTTTCCTCTGTTAGCCTCCAGACATATCAGAGATGTACCAACATACAACCTTATACGTCCTAACAAATGTGATCTTCGTCTTCAAATCATTCAAAGTTTCTCTATCCTCTCTCTCTCTGTATATATATATATATATATATATATATATATATATATATATATATATATATATATATATATATATATATATATATATATATATATATATATTGCGTTTTGCCGTTTACTCACTATGTACTGTCATGTATCTATTGTGTTTACCTCCAGGGCTGAGACTTAAATAGGTCCAATGGAATCAGTGCTCTAACACAGTTAACAGATTAATAATAAGATAAAATAAATGCACTCACAACTGAGATATGACCATTAAGACTTGGAGAAATTGTAGCATTTGACTAAAGCTGTCAAATCTCTGAATTCCATTCGGAAACTTTGGTCATTACCCCTCACATTCCAACTCTATTTTCTATTATTAAAAGCATGGGTTTTCTAAAATCTATAGAGATTAAGAATACGTATATAAAGCATTATTTTTATCTTACCTTTTAATGGCATATATGTACTGATAGACTCTGTCCTGCAATCTGATTTTAATTCTGCCCATGTGAAGTGAATCACATGCAAATAGTTTTGTGAGATATACCACACAGTGTATAGCACATTCACATCTTGCTTTGTGCTAATTGTACAGTCATAATTTGTAACTGTAACACTGTGACCCTCCCATATATATCTAAATTGTCTGTAATGACCAGGTTTAAATATATTGAGTACAAAGGCTCTGCTCCCATTATTATCTTGGTGTTCCAAATATTGTTTCATATATTTAGCTTTCTTTACTGCAAACTGTGGTCTAGCTCTAAGGGTGTCTAATACAAAATAAATTCCCCAAGGCGCCCCCAAATCTTTTGAAATACTTTTTTCATCAGACCACTGTCTGAAGAATCACTGAGACCCACTTGTATTGTTAGCATGTTGAAATGAACTCCCTGCAGCAGTTACATTTTGTTTGTTTAAAACTACATGATTACATAAAATGGATGGAAAATAAGTCCACCTCTTGGTTGCTATTTCTGGCTGAGGTTCATTCAATAAGCCTTCAGGGTAGCCAGGCTGAGAAACATAACGAATACAATCTGTAGTTGAATAAATATTATGGGAGCCACATACACAAGGCATGAAAGTCTAATACATTGTCCTTTAACCACATTCCATGCCATCTAGTACAGATAGTGGCTCTAAAATGTAGAAAGAAATTTGAGTAAGTGGGCTTCCTGTAAAGCTTTGGAACCAGATTCATTGTCATCACTTATTTTGATCACAGTTACTTTCAAAACTCTATAGTGGTTTCAGAAACTTTTCCTGTAAATCTTAAAAAGTGGGTTATATAGTTGGTATAGTGAATGCATTTGTCAAATGTGCCCCTATGAACTTTCACAAAATAAAAATGTAATTCAAATATCAGATGTATCCATGTAGGTATTCATTAAAGGGGGTCCTTCAATTTGGGTCTATATTAGAACATTGAAGTTTCAGAACTTCGAATGTTCTAATATCAACCCCTATTAACCGAAAACTGATAACATCAAAAATTCAGAACAGCGAATGTTTTCCTAGGGAAAAAAATTGCTGTTCCAAAACACATACGCATAACACAAACACACCAAACAAACAGCAATCCACTCACATACACCTAAAATTTCACATCTAACCCTACACTAAACTGTACATACACCACTATCTACCCACTTACCTTAACCCAAACCCTAACCCTAAGGTCCGTCACTATCGCACACACACCTCATCTGCACCCTAACCCTAACTCACCTACCCCACCCTAACCCTCATGTCCACACATTCGCACACTTACCTGACCCGCGCCCTAAACCTAACTCACCTAACCCACGCTAACCTTACGTCTACACAATTGCACACTTACCTAAACCCGACCCATAACTTTCCACCACAGTGCTGAAAATAGCGAAGCGACAGGAACAGACAACCAAATTCTTTCCCTGGGAAAGAATTTGTTTTTTCTGAATCTTCGCTATTTTCAGCTTTCACTGTTTAGGAGTCGATATTAGAACATTCGAAGTTCTGAAACTTTGATGTTCTAATATAGACCCATTCAATTTACATAGATGTTCCCATCAACAAAATACTAAATTGGCATACACAGCTGCTGCAGCTGTCCTGTGGCTATTCCTTCAATCTGGATGAAAAGTTTTCCTTCAAGGGCAAATAAGCTGTTGTATAAGACCATCTCCATTAAAAGATAAACCAGATCTATCTTAATTCTGCCAAGAACATTAGTCTCTCATATTATTTTAGACCTTGCTCATCTAGAATTCATGTGGACAAATTTGTGGCCTTGGTGTGACCAAAAGCAAATCACTCTTGTATATAATTTCAATTTACTGAGAACATTCACCAAATCCATCCTCACTGAAGGAATGAAAGTATGAATTAAAATAAAGCCTTTTTGAGAAGAGTCTCACTTATGTGCAAATTACTGTAGTTGACTATATGAAGTCCTTAGGAGCATAATCCTGAATTAGCAAACTGTTCATTGAGACATTTACTGTCATTTGTTGAAAATTCATATGCTTCATCACCTACATTAGTGAGTGTTCCATTATCTTTGTGTCGGATTGGTTAAGCATATCTGTCTCTGTTGATTGGTGTCTGGACTGGTCAGTCTGGATGCCAATCTCTCTCTCTCTCTGACCTCCATAGGCTTGACAATTGTAGAACATCTTCATTCTGGTTATTTTCTTCCACAGCCCTTTCATTTGGATTATGTACTTAAGTTCAAAGGTTCATAGGTGTGTTCTAGACTAATAACCATTAGGGCCTTTTTAAGCCCTGACCATGCATCCTAAATCTCTGACAAGTTCAGGTTCCCTTGATAAGTGTAAGCAGGGGTTTGGAAGATGAAACATTTGCAAGCAGAGCCCTGAGAGATGAACCATTTGCTGATTGTCTGTGTCCATTAATGTCAAAGGTGTCAAACCAGTGGTGAAGTTGCTGTTCCCCATCCAATTGATCAAGTTATACCTGAATTTGGTTAGGAAGAAACTCTGCTTCACATGGATGGGGAGCCTGTTCCAGAGCAGTGGAAGTTTCTGGGATACATACCTGACTCTCCAGCAGATCCTATTTATATTATAGGCAGGGTTAAAATCTTTAGAATGAGTAATTCTGGTACTGTTTGTTTGGCAGATATGCAGGATACTCATCAGGGTGGGGTCTGACAATGCCTTGTGTGCCAGGCATAGATCTCCCCTCAACAGCCTGTAAGAGACCGAATGCAAGGATAGTGCTTTGTGATACACCGCATAGGACATGTTACTTATGCACTGTATTAATTTAGTGAGGAATACCTGTGGATGTTGCAACTGTTGGCTATAGCTGGATAGGTATATACAAAAGGGAGCACTGCATTCAACAATAGCCCTGATGAATACTGAATACAGTGGAAGAATGACCTCCTTGGACCTAGATGACATACCTTTGTTAATAATGTGCACAACATAGAATGATTTTATCACTACTGTAAACACATGATGATCAAATGCTAGATTACTGTCTATGTGTGTCCTCAAGTACCTGACTACTAGATTGGCTCTTATGAATGTGTTGTCAGTATGATAGTTATCAGGAGTAGATGACTTCCCAAAGGATAACATTATGCATTTCTTGCGGCATTTAGTTTTAGCACAAGGCTCTAACAAAATTTGTCTGTGACAGTGATTCCTGGAGAACATTAGTGTCAGTGGGAGATTCTATGACTGCTCCTAATTTGTAATTGTCTGCACATTTGGTCAGCCAGAGGCCCTTGACATTGGCCTTGACTTCAGAGAAGTAAATGCTGAACAGGAGTAGTCCCACAACCAATCCCTGAGGGACTGCACATGTGACTGGCCTCTTTGTAGCGGTGGATTCCCCAAGTTTAACTTCATGCATCCTGTCTGAGAACCAGCTGACTATCCACTAGGTGACATAAGGGCTTATGCCTATCCTCTTGAGTTTGTCAGCAATACCTGAATGAATTATTGTGTCACATTCCTTGGCCAGGTCAAGGTAGACAGTGTGAAATGTTTTCCACTCATCTGTTGGTGTGGTGACCTTCTTAAAAAAGTCCACCAGGTTAGGTAGGCATGGCCTGCCCTTGATGAAATCAAATTAGATTGAGCCCAGTGTCTGGAGTTTCCTATGTCATTACTGATAATTTCCATGATACTTTGTTCCAGGGCTTTGCAAATGAGATTAGTGAGACTTATCGACTTGTAGTTTCCAGGGTCTGTAGATGGCGGTTTGTGCAGAGAAATAGCTGTTGCTTTTCTCCATTCATTAGGCATGAAGCCTGTTTAGAGGGTATGGTTAAATGGCAATGCCAGAGGACCTGGTAGGCCATGTTTCATGCTATTTAGGAGACATCCTGGGATATTGTCTGGGTCCATGGGTGAAGAATTCTTGGTTTAGAGACAGCATTGAGGACTTGTTCCCTTGTGATAGTAGGGAGAATTATATTTTATGCAATTTCCTGATGGGGGTTCATAAGGAGACAGGGACAAAGTTACAGTTGACTGTGTCTGCCAGTGAGTTTGCAATATCTTCTGGCTCAAACCTCTCATCTGTACAGATTTTTGCCTCATATTTTTGGTCCATTTTTCATAAAATTGTGGCTTTCTGGCAAATTAGTGACAAATCATTAAAGACTGAAGTTAGAAAATAATGACAGGCATTTGAGTTTTAGAATTCATACCCTTCAGAAAATTTATGCTAATGCAAACCCTGTTATCCTATCAACTTTCTAAGTTTGTAAGAGCAATATTTCAAAATTGTCCCTATTTGCACCATTTTTTTATGGCCTTTTCCAGACTTCTTACTCTAAGAGGTTGAGAGGTATGGGCTCAGTATAGGTGGCTCCATTAACTAGGAGCTCTGCACATGATTGTGTATTGCCTTTGAGGTTGTGGACATAGCTAAAGAATGTCTTGTGGTTGTCCTTGGCCAGTGAGAACAAATTTACCTCAAATATGTTTTTGGTAGACTTTATTTTACTCTCAGATGTTTGTTAAGTTTGATGAAAGTCCTTTTTATCCATCTGGGTGCTACACCTCCTAATTTTTGCCATGATTTTTTATCTTCTGTTATAAAGCCTGTTGATATTCTGATGATTTTCTACCTTTTGTTGTAGAGCCTGTTAATATTATGATTCCACCAGGGTGGCTTGTTTTTTGAGTTAATTACATACTTATTGCTTGTGGGCACAGCTGCTTCTATGCAGCTATTAATGTATTTTTATAGTTTTTCTTTGAACAGTTGCACATAGGCACCAGTGTTTTCAGGGTTGTAGGGGCTTTACATTTTGCTAGGTTATCAGTTAATAGTAAGATGTTAGAGTAGTTCCTGAACATTTAAGGGCTAGCTCTGGTTCTGGATTTTATTTTTACTTCAAAGGAAACTGCTTTGTGGTCTGACCTTAACAGATAGAACATTACACTAGGGGGTGTGCAGTACTCTCCTATATTAATGAAGACTAGGTCTAGTACGTGTGTGCCCTGGGTCAGTATGTTGACAATCTGGTCCAAGGAGTTTGTGTTTACAAAATTCAGGAATCTATGCGGCTGCACATTTGGTGTCATATATGATTGACAATTAATACTGAGGTAATTGAAGTCACCCATTAATATGTCATTGGGTTGGATGGTGAGTGATTCCAGTAGGTTTAAATACATGTTATGTGTTTCCAATGACATAGAAGTGGACCTTTAACTTGCAAGTAATTTTTTCAACTTATGATAAATGGCGTGAATAATCATGTTTACATTGATCACAAAATAAATCCTTGGCAATGTTGCTATGAAGTGAGTTCACCTCTGTTGTTAGTTTTTCAATATTTTTCTGATTATGTCTCCTTCTTATTTTTAGCATCTTGCTCTCATGCAATCAAACAGTGCAACTAGATCACAATATAGCGATGAATTAAAATTCAATGCGGTTTGGAAATGTTCATACTACTAGGCCTCTTGGTATTACTTTAACCTTTAGGCAGTCGGAAAAGAATGTTTTTTTTTTAACTGTAACGGTTTAAACTTAATTAGTTTTTGAAAGACTACTGTAGAATTGTTCTCGTATTGCCCCTTTACATACTCCAAGTCCCCCAGTGATTTTAATCAGACATTACAGTCATTTATTCAGTTGAAGTGTCATTACATTTCCTAATGTTTTAAATATATATATATATATATATATATATATATATATATATATATATATTTGTGTGTGTGTGTGTGTGTGTGTGTGTGTGTGTGTGTGTGTGTGTGTGTGTGTGTGTGTGTGTGTGTGTGTGTGTGTGTATATATATATATATATATATATATATATATATATATATCTATGGTTTCCTATCATAATTTCGAAAAAAAAAAAAAGTGTACTTATTAACGAAGTCTTTCGCCGAAAATACACAATACCGAATGTCCCTAATACCGGAAAACAGCTGTTAATGTCAAAAATGTCACTCACGACATTTTCGACACTTAACAGCGATCCCACACTTCCCTTAACTCCCTAAGTAGCTCACCTAAAATCCCATTTATGCAGGGGGGCAAGCCCCCCTGCACCCCTCACACCTCCCCAACTTAATATTCCAACTCCTAGATCGCACTACAGTGAGGAAAGGGATGTATTTCCCTAACTGCACTGTACTGCGATCCCTTTACATGACCGAACATTATAATTGCGAATGCACAGTCCATTCGCAATTATAACGTTCACTCACGTAACCTGCTGAAATATGAATTATTTGAACATCTGTTGTTCGAATACTTCATAGCCGTGCAAAATTTCAATGGTAAACCTACACACACATATATATATATATATATATATATATATATATATATATATATATATATATATATATAGGTCTACTACTATTTAACGAAAACACGATTTACCAAATCTCACACCAAGGACCCCAAATTCACTGAAACAAACAAAAAAAAAACGCAAAAGGAACCACAACACACATTTTTGCAGGGGCCAAGCCCCCTTGCACACTCTGCATATTATATATACCAACTCCAAAATTGTACTACAGTGGGAAAATGGAAATCTTCTTAACCCTACTGTACCGTGATCATCACCGACAAGCTCCGACTGCTATACTAGATATATTCCTGGTAACGGTATAAACAACTTAGGGCAAAAACTGCACCACTCCAGTAACAGTTATCTATGTTCGGGCAAGTCAGCTTCTATGTACTGAGGATTTGTTCAACTGCTCTTTCATCAGTTTGGGTTACATGAAGTTGGATTCAGTAAATCATCTTTTTGCTAAATAGTAGTAGACCTATACATATATATATATATATAGTTTACAAGGAGTTTGTAGTGTCAGGCTGCTGGTGTTGGTGCACAGCGATGTTCAGCTACACACAGCCTCAGTGCTCCTGGATAGCCAGCCCTTCTTTTTTTTTTTTTTTCTTGTCTGATGTTAGTGGTCTGCAGTGGGGCTACCATAAATCCACAACAAAAGTGTTAACAACTGTTCATTTGTAAATTTGAAAGATCACTTGACTTGCACACCAACTCCATACCTGGACATTACCAGCTATACATCACAGTGTGCCAGTATTACCTAGTGTAAGGTGATATTTTGAATTGCACAGGGCTCTTGCATGTGGTGTTTATCATGTCCTGATCATATGCAGTTATGAACAACATTTATGTGGTACATCTGTCATTATTATTCGTGAGATCACTGTGCAAATTTTAAAGACTGTAAAGATTTGACTCCTGTGTCTTACTTATGTTGCTACTGTCACCAACATGTACTTGATCATCCACTGAAATTTGAATTGCCTTGGTAATGATAAATTACTATTTCTGACATGACGTCATAAAAAGGAGTGAAGATCAAGTCACAGTCAAGTTACAATTTCCGTATCATTCTATTATTTTTCTAGCTTGTTGAGAGAAGAACTCTATTTAAAAAAAATAATTCAAAACGAAGCACAGATCTTAAAACAAATTGTTTTAATTTAGAATAGTGGAAAGAACAAAAATAAAGAATGCCATTATACTGAAGACTATGAAGCAGCACAGAAACTGGTAACTGTGATATTCTGACAATTGTTAACGTGACTCCTGCAATAGTGAGGCTGAATGAGTGAAGATGTAGATTTATATATACCAAGTCCAAGATTGTTGTTTCCTGGGTATTCCCTTTTCTCCAAAGTAGGGTGATCTTGAAGTTGGTATTTATAAGTTAAAGGATGGGGGGTGGCCATCTGCAAAAGGAGATCGGTGATGTTTGACATTTTCTGTTCTCTTGTATTTTCAGAGGTTTCCTTTTTTCTCTCCATAATTCTAATTCTCACACTTATCAGTTTCAGAATTAAAGCAGGAAGCCACAGAACTAATATATTTCAAAAAATGAAATAGAAGTTCATTGCAAAAGTATTCCATAAAATGAAGGGTGGCATATTTCTGGATGACAAAGGTAAGCTATATACACTGAACCAGAACTCAGTATTCAAGTTGAAATGTATCATTTCAGATCAGCTTTTTCAAGGAAATATAAACATGAGTCTGTAAGCTTTTATTACGTAAGAGTTAAGAAATTAGGAAGATCTGATTTCCCACATATAAATCATGAAATAAAAAGAGAAAAATTTTCAATAATGCTTGTTAGAAAGCTGAGGTTTCAAGTGTTGCCTGTCAATGCCTTTCACTGCCTTATGAAGGGCGGGGAGGAGGGAGGTGGTTACCACAGATGCAGGCAGTCAGGTGATCTGATCAACAGACTGGAAGAGGTGCCAATCGGGCCTTGCCTGTATGTCCACGCATTCTAATAAAGCATGTAAGCAGGTCTGCCTGCATGATCAAGGCTGCTTAGATGTGGATTGTGAAGACTACAAGGAGGCATTATGCATGTACATAACAGCTGTTTGCTATCTGCACACGCAGACTTCTGCTGAACGCCAAGAGGTAT